>NC_134854.1:131755223-131970223 GCF_049852395.1 Peromyscus maniculatus bairdii | reverse complement strand
TACTTCATTACATGGATAAAATAGGAACAAGAAAATGGCATTCTCCTCATGGACAAACACTAGAATTCGACACAGTCACATCTAAAGAATTAACACAGGTTTTTGAGAACTCTGGAGAAAGACCACAAAGAGCTCACCTTGTTAGATAGACATCTTCACACAAGACAATGTTAGGAGAATACAGAATCACGCAAGTGGAATCACAGATAATGAAAAAAATATAGGGAGAAATAGGTCAGGAGAGTTACAAATAGTCAGTAATGGGTTGAGGAAAAGAGAATCATAACAAACCAAGAGATTGTCTGGTTTAAGTGGGAAGCTAAAATGTTATCAAGTACAATGGAATGCTTCTAAATAGCTCTATTGGGGGACTAGAGAGGTGACTCTGCAGTTAATAACATACCTGTACCAGGCTTTTACTTTTGGGCCACAAATCAGCTCCCAAATCATGACACAGAGACTTATTATTACTTATGAATGTTCTGCCTAGCTTAGGTTCATTTCTGGCTAGCTCTTTTAACTTAAATTAACCTGTTTCTCTTTATCTACCTTTTGCCTCAGGGCTTATTGCTTTTCTTTCCTTCTGTATATATTACTTTCACTGCTTCTCTATGTCTGGCTGACATCTGTCTGGCTTCTTGCTCCAGGTATATCCCTTTTTTTCTCCTTCATTCTCTCCTCCTTCTTCTCTTCTCTCCTTCTTCTTTTGAGCTTAGATTCTGCCATTTTTTTTCTCTCTGCCTGGTAGCCTCGCCTATCCCTCTTCTGCCCAAATATTGGCCGTTCAGTTTTTTATTAGTCCAATCAGGTGCCTTAGGCTGGCAAGGTGAAACAGATGCAACACATCCTTTCATAATTAAACACATCCTCACATCGTTAAACAAATGCAACATAAATAAATGTAACACAGGTTTACACAGTTAAACAGCACAACAAATGTAACATCTTTACATAGTTAAAATAATATTCCAGAGCATATACCTTTATCGCAGAGGACCCAGGTTCAGCTCACAGGACCCATAGCAAGCAGCTTATAAACACTCGGGACTCTTGCTATACAGATCCAATGTCTCTGGCCTCCCACATACACTTGCACATACCCACACACTAACATACAAACACATAATTAAAACAATCCTTCAAAAGGATTAAAATAATCCTTCAAAAAGAGAAATGACTGCATTGTGGTAATCTTATTTTTTTATGGGTGTGTTTAACTTGTTTCTTCTTAGTTTAATTTTTGTGCTTTAGCTAAACCTAGAAATTTATCCACTTCTTTTAGATTTTCTAGCTCAACAAAATAACATTTTTTAAAAACGTTTCCTTATAGTGTGCCAAATTTGTTTCCTGTCGTATGTGAGGTTTCCTGTTCATTTTTGATTCTGTTACTTTGGTTCCTATCTTTTTTTTTTTTTTAAGTTGGGCCAAGGGTCTGTTAATCTTGTTTATCTTCTCAAAGAACCAGCTCTTAGATACATGATCCTTTGTATTTGTTTGTATTTCAATGATTTCTGCTATGATTTTTATTATTTCCTACTCTCTATTGGTTTTGGCTTAGATTTGTTCTTTTTCTTCTAAAGTTTTGTATTGGAACATTAAATCATTTGTTTGTGCTTTCTCTAATTTTCCATGTAGGCACTTAGAGCTACAAATTTCCCCAGTGGGACTGCTTACAAGGAATTCAAGGGGTTTGCTATGCTGGGTTTTCATTTTCATTTAGCTTCAGGATTCAGTTAATTAATTAGTTTTATTTATTTGTTTGTTTGTTTATCCTTTGACCCATTCACCATCCAGTAATGAGTTGCAGGATCCACCTGAGTTTATGTATTTATTAGAGATTTGTTTGCTGTCAATTTGAAGTTTTGTTGCAATGTGATTAGATAAGCTATACAAGAAGTGATTGTAATCTTTTTGAATTTGTAAAGGTTTATGTTCCAGGATGTTGCCTATTTTAGAAAAGCTTTCATGTGCTATTGAGGAGAATGTGAATTTTTTGGTGTTCTGTAGATACCTGTTAAGTCCTTTCAATGTATGATTTCAATTAATTCTGATATTTCTGTTTATAGTTTGACCAGATAATCTGCCTATGTAAGAAAGTGTGGTATTGAAATGACTTATTAGTCATGGATCACTGTTAATCTGTGGTTTTGCATCTAGTAGTTTATTTTTTATGAAATTGCATGCACCAGAGTTTGATGAATATATGGTTAGGATGGTAATATCTTCTTGGTAAACTGTTCCCCTGGTTAGAATGAAATGTCTCTTTCATCTCTTCTGATTAGTTTTAGTTTGAAGTCAGTTTTGCAGTATGAGGATAGTGTTACCTGCTTGCTTACTCATCCCACTTGATTTTAGTACTTTCACCCATTCTTTTGCTCCAAGGCAGTGCCTATCTTTAAAACTTAGATTTGTTTAATATAGACAACAGGAGAAGAATTTTGTTTTTTGTTTCATTAAGCCAGCTTGTATATTTTTAATTGGAGAACTGAGATCATTGATATTTAAAATTATTATTGAAATGTGTGTGTTAATTGTGGCCATCGTGTTGATTTTTGGTGTTGTCTGTGTTCTTAGTCGTACCTTGTGTTTAAAGAATTGTGACTGCATATTTCTTTTCATAGTCTCTTTTGCTCTAAATATTGTTTCCTGTATGGAGGGGTGTTGTCAGATATAGTTTGTTTGTAGGACAGAAAGGTTTGATTTGTTGATCATGGCAGATAGTTTGTATGGACATTTTAGTCTAAGCTGCCCTTCATGGTATTCAAGGATAGGAATGCATGGCTCTAGGTTCCTCTGTCTTTAAAACTTTCATTGAGAAATCAGCTGTTATTCTGACAAGTTTTCCTTTATATATGACTTGTGATTTTGTTTTGTTTTCAGCTGCAGCTTACAATACACTTTCTTTGTTTTTGTTGTTATGTTTACTTAGTGTTTTAACTATGATGTGCTATAGAAATTTTTGCTTTGAGATAAACCTTCTGTATGCTGTGAATATGTATTACTCTCATTGGTTAATAATAAAGCTGATTGGCCAATAGCAAGACAGGACAAAGTTAAGTGGGACAACCAAACTGAGGACTTGGATGAAGAAAAGCAGAATCATCGAGAGGAAAGATGCCAGCTAGCCTCCTGAGGAACAAGACATGCTAGAGGACAAGTAAAGCCACAAACCATGTTGCAAAATATAAATTAATATAAATAGGTTAATTTAATGCTTGTAAATTGAAAGTTTGGTTCTTTCATGGTTTCTTGCATTTTCTGTATGTTCCTTTTCTATGTTTTTTAATTTTTTCATGTGTGTGTATACAGTCCCTCCATATCCTCCTCTCACTCCTGTATTGTTCCCCCAAAGGAACGCTAAAAATGAATAAAAATAAGATAAAAATTAACAATAATTTGAAAAAGAATTTTTGTGTTCTTTGATGATTTGGTCTAGATCCTCTTTATCTTTGAGTCCTGATAGTCTGTCTTCTGCTTGATTCATTCTACATGTAAGACTTTATGAGTTTTCTCATTGTGTTATTGGATTTTTCTTTTTTTATTTATTTTTTTTCATTTTACATATCAACTCCTGTTCCTCCTCCCTCCCCATATCCCCCCATCCTACCCCTATCTCCTCCTGACAGTGGGTAAGGCCTCCCTTGGGTAGTCAACACAGGCTGTGATACCAATTTAGGGCAGGACCAAGCCCCTTCCCCTGTATCACGGCTGAGTGTGGCATTGCACCATAGGTAATGGGCTCTAAAAAGCCAGTTTGTGTACATGGGATAAGTCCTGGTCCCATTGCCAGGGGACCCACAAACACATCAAGCCACACTACTGTCACCCACATTGAGAAGGCCAGAGAATTCTCAACAGAAGAATCTCAAACGGCCAAAAGACATTTAAGGAAGTGTTCAGCTTTCTTAGCCATCAGGGAAATGCAAATCAAAATGACTCTGAGATACCATCTTATGCCCATCAGAATGGCTAAGATCAAAAACACTGATGACAGCTCATGCTGGAGAGGATACAGAGAAAGGGGAACTCCTCCATTGCTAGTGAGAATGCAATCTTGTACAGCCACTCTGGAAATCATTATGATGGTATCTCTGAAAAATGGGAATCAACCTACCTCAAGACCCAGCAATACCACTCTTGGGCATATACCCAAAAGATGCTCAACCACACCACAAGAACATGGGCTCAACTATGTTCATAGCAGCATGATTCATGATAGCCAGAACCTGGGATCAACCTAGATAGATGCCCTTCATTTGAAGAATAGATGAAGAAAATGTGGTACATTTACACAATGAAGTATTATGCAGTGGTAAAATAACAATGTCATCATAAAATCTGTAGGCAAATTGCTAGAACTAGAAAAAAAATCATCCTGAGTGAGGTAACCCAGACCCAGAAAGATAAACACATTATGTACTCACTCATAAGTAAATATTAGATGCAAAGCAAAGGATAACCAGGCTACAATCTACAATCCCAGAGAAACTAGGAGAAGAGGAGGGCCCTAAGAGGGACATGCATGGATTACCCCAGGAAGGGGAAAGGGTTAAGATCTCCTGAGTAAACTGTGAGGCCGAAGTGAGGCAAAGGGATGAGAGGTGGGAATATGAGGGTTCAAGATGGCTCAGTTGGGGGAGAGACAGAGAAGGAGAGCAATGAAATAGATATCTTAACATAATGAACCATTAAGGGGTTAGGGAGAAACTGGGAACTAGGGAAATCCCCAGGAGCTCACAAGGATGTCCCCATCTAAGACCCATAGCAATGGTGGACAGAGTATTTGAACTAGCTTTCTAATGTACTCAGATTGGTGTCTACCCTAATTGTCATCATAGACCCTATATCCAGTAACTGATGAAAGCAGATGCACAGACCCACAGCCAAGCATTTAGCCAAGCTACTGGAGTTCAGTTGAAGAAAGGCAGGAGGGATCATGATGGAAAAAAAACACAGAGATAACTGATCCAAGCTATTGATTGGGATCTCATGGACTCTGGACTGACAGGTGGGGAGGCTGCATGAAACTGAACTAGGCCCTCTGAATGTAGATGACAGTAACGTGGCTTGATACTCTATTGGATTTTTCAATCCATCTTCATTTCAGCTTGAGTCCACTTTAGTGTTTCTATCTTGTCATTCTCAAGTCCTGGATTTTCTTTATCATTTCTATCAGCCTTATGTTTGTTTTCTTGGGCATCATTCAAGCCCTTATTCTCCTTAAGTTCATTTTACCTTCATCTCAGTTAATTGGTTCATTGTATCTTCTCTAAACTCACTTAAATTATTTGTTGAAGTTTATGATTTTTTTAGTCCCGTGTCCTTGAATTTATCTAGGTAATTCTCATTAGCAAACATTTCTACAGGACGGGTAGGTTTTTGGAAAGAAGACATTAGCTTGGTCATTCATATTGTTAGTACTTTGGGGTAAGATTTGAACATGTAGACTTCTGTTAGTTCTCCATATGATTTGGACAGAGTAGATTGAGGCATAAGAGAGGATGTGCAGGCTGATGGAGCCCAGTGGTTGGAAATAACTTAGATGGAATGAAGCAAAGTGGACAGAGGGTGCTGGGTTGGATGTACATACTGGTCCAAGCCTGGAGTGTAGCTGTAGAGCTGTTTGAGTGGAAATGTTGGATGTGGCGTGGGAGGAGCCTGTTGGTTGGGGGATAGAAAGGGAGGGTCTTAGCAGAAGCCTAGAGATAAGATTAGGCTGAGACACTAGATGTAGAACCCAGGCTATATCTGGTAGGTTAGCAAATGTGTGTGGTGGGGAGAGAGGATCAGAAAGACCCACTGGGCTAGACCCTCTAAGGATATGGAAGATCTGGCTGGGTGGAGAGATTGAATGCAGTACAGAAAGGACTTCTGGTTGGTGGAAGGTAGGACGTGTACTGGTTGAAAGCCTAGAAATTGGCTACAGTAAGGTAAGGGTGGGGTTAGGGAACAAAGATGGGAGGCTAGCTAGAGTAGGCCTGGATGTGGAGCCCAGTCTAAATTTCTTATGAGAACTTTTTTTTTTTTTAATTTGGTTTTTTGAGACAGGGTTTCTCTGTGTAGCTTTGTGCCTTTCCTGAAACTCGCTTGGTAGTCCAAGCTGGCCTTGAACTCACAGAGATCTGCCTGGCTCTGCCTCCCGAGTGCTGGGATTAAAGGCGTGTGCCACCACCGCCTGGCCAGAACTTCTTGTATTAGTAACTTAAAGCTGTGCTGCCACCTTGTTGAAATATTGTACTAAAGTTTCAAATTCTCAATGACAAATTTTATAACAGCCATCAGTGTCTGTTATGTAATATATAAAAATCTGCAGCAATGGATATATCTACCATGGACACGGAGTTTATTTTTCATTATGGCAAACACAGAATTATCACATGGTAATATACAATTATGACAGCTATGTCAAGACAAGCAACTATCATTTTCATTAAAAGGAAACGATCTTCTGATGGCTTAATTCTCTATTTCAGCACTTGAATATGACATTTCTGTGATAATATACTGGTTTATTTGTATGTGGGTCAAAGATGAATTCAGTTTGGATTCAGAATGGCAAATGAGATATGGCATGGTTAGGTTTAATATAATAGTTCAAGGAGTCAACAGTGTCACTTCACTTAATTTTGGGAAATCTCAATGGAACATCATTTATCTTCTTTCCAGTTAGATCAAAGCCATGTCTCTGTGTGGGATATATGAGATTTGCGTTAGGTTACTTTGGTTTAATTTCATATCTACAGAATAGTATGTTCTTTTAGCCACAACTTTCCCAAACTACAATCAGAGACTGATCTTTCAAAAAATTACTTTTTTTTTTCAAAGAAGTATGTTAGCAGAGGATTCCAGGGTATTGGAAGCCTTTGGAACTCTGATGGGAACCAAATGAAGCAAATGAGCCAAGGCAAAGCCAAACAAAGCCTGTTTAGAGGATCAATGATCATATGTTAAATCTACTTATTTGAATCCTAGATGACTAAGTACATGTTGGAATTCAATGCATATGTAGCTTTATGCTCATGAAATAAAAGAAGCAGTTTAATTTTATGTAAATTTATTTATAAATTATACTGCAATCTTTTATGGAAAAAATGGGGGTCCATGATTTAGGCTAAGAATTTACTTAATTCTAAGAGAACTAATGATCCTCATATTTTTCAGAATAGCTCTAATCGGTGGGATGAGTCACAGGCTTTCACAATTTACCTAAAATGAAACAGAGTATTGGCAAGATAAAGAAAATTATAGGTTGAACATCCTTAACATGAAAATTCAAAATCTGAAATGCTCCAAAATCCAAATCATTTTGAACACAAACACAATGGCACACATGGAAAATTTCAGACCTCATGTGATGAGACACTAAACACAGAAGAACACTAAAAATAGTGTGCAAAATTATCTGCAGGTTCTCTCTTTCTCTCTCTGGTCTCCATGTTGTGGGAATTTTAGATTGGAGATCCGTTATCTCCTACTGAGCCTTGTAAATAGGAAGCTACAGTGAGTGGATCCCAATCCGTTTTATCTGAATCTAAAGCCTACACATGAGCCTCTCTTACCACAATCTATTTCAGAGTCAGAAAGACTGTCCAGCCCCACATTACATGCATATCTAGCTAGCATGTATGGGATCCTGAACTTAATACACAGAACCACTACTGCCACTCTAAAACTTCATCTTTTGACCCTGAAAACCATTTTATCTGAAAGATGACTCTGAGTATTTAGCTCTCTTAGTTTTTTAAGTACAAGATAGATAAGTTTCAAGTTATGAGATAGCCTGGAGTTATGGCCTCTATCACCATAGGCACATCCTTTAAATACTTGGAGTTTTCTAAATCACCCAAATGGAAGCAATGTTCCACAGAATCACTGAGAGTCACTAAAATGTGTTGGCAAAATATTTTGATGTCCAGAAATCAGGTAAACAAAGAATAAAAAATAATAATACAAGCTGTTAGCTTCAGATAGGTGTGCAAAGTCTAAAAATAGTTGTATATTAATGACCATAATGTTGATTTAAGTCCATCATAATAATCACCAAATAGTTCACACATTTTTCTTCTTAAGCTAAGCTTCTGTCACATATTCTACAATATGACTCAAGCTTACCATAAGCAACTTCAGGCTTTTCTTTCAAGAAATGGTGGTACAAAGAACAAATAGTGTTTGTAATTGTCAGACCTTCCTGATGCCTCACAGACAACTAAGACCCAGTCAACTGACAAAGATGTTGACCTACAATGCCACAGAATCCAGTCCTGGGATTGGAGGTTGTTTGAAAGTTCTTCAGTGGCTCCTGCATTAGGATCATAATCATGTGCTTTTTTGCACACTTGAGCATAAAAGTTTGGTGATGAACTTGCTTAGAAAATTTCCCCAAGACGGTAGCTGGTCCATGGCTGCAACTTTATTAGGGTTTTCCTTCAATGTGATATTTGGAAGTTAGTTCATGGGAATGTTCCTGCAGGTGTAAAGTCGGGATTTACTGTATGAAAATATATAAATGTTCAAGTGATGCCTTGCTAGATCTCAGAGGCTTCCATGGATATTTAGGTGGTCAATAAACTTTCTTTTACTTTCATTCAGTCTCTAAGGGAAAAAAAAATCATTTAATGATTAAAGCATGGAATAGCCAGGTTCAAAATGTCTCATCTTTTTAACCAATGTTCTATTTTTAAACTGAAGGGAAAAAAATTGAGCTGACTGCTTCCTTAGGTCCTGCTCCGGAGCTAGCTAAGCCCCTTCATGCCTTCCTTGATCACTCCATGAAGGGAGATATGAAATATTGAAAGTTTGTATTTTGCTTCAGCTAGAAGGTTAACCATGATTCTTTTCAGGTTCCATCAAGAAGAATTCATAATCAGTTAAACAAAACAAAACTAGCTCCTGTGACAAACATCAGAACATGGAGTGACACCCCAGTAGAAAAAAAAAATGGATAAAAAGATAAGAGTGGACAGAATCAATGGGTGTTGACACTGGACTTCAAACAGGTCTGGTAATTCTTCACATCTTAATGTGCATATAATCAGTCAGCAGCAGGGAAAGCTGAGAAAAATACTTAGAATGTTTTTCCTTCTGTTTGTGGGGCAAGCATTCAATACTAGGGAGGAAATCCAGGGCACCGTCTATACCAGAAAGTGTTTTAACTCAGAGTTGTCTCCCAGCCCTTCAAGCAACATTTTTTTTTTTCAAATGAAAACTTTTAGTTGTTCATGTATACTTTAATATCCTTCAGAAAATCAGAATGACTTCAATTATTTTATTGCAACATCTCTAAATATTGTTTGAATATTGAATATACTAATCCCTCTGAGTTCATGGGATGCAGGTTTGTTAACCAGCCAGAGGCACTATCCCTGGAGTTAGGGCCTCGCTGAAGGAAGTATGTCCCCTGAAGCATATTTCCTTTGATCTTTTTCTCACCCCTTACTCTCTGTCCCCTTGCTTTTTGTCTTTCATGGGATAGCAACTCTTCCCTCTGACACTTCCTTCTGTTTTGATGCCAACACCTCAGAGTTGGTTACGGTCTAAAACCATGAAACAAAAGACATTTTCCTCCTTTAAACTATATGTTTTAATTATTTCTCATAGCAACAAAACTCTAATAAGTCCCTTTTGTCAGTTTTCTTCAAATAAGCTTTCCTGTGTATGAGATTAAAGGGAGCATTGGAATCTACATGCCCACTCAAAGAAATCCTTTTATAGAGGCAGTTGTTATCAAATTAATATGAATCATCAGGAAAAGGGGTTGAGTGATAAAGGACATGACTCATAATATTTGTATTCTGAACATCTTTTTTTAGTCCTCAAACCTTGTACAAGTCCATTTCCAGTCTTTTTCTTATCAACAGCCTATATTGAATAGACAGTTAAGCTAGGATTAGAATACTATGCCCAAGCCGGGCGGTGGTGGCGCACGCCTTTAATCCCAGCACTCGGGAGGCAGAGGCAGGCGGATCTTTCTGAGTTCGCGGCCAGCCTGGGCTACCAAGTGAGTTCCAGGAAAGGCGCAAAGCTACACAGAGAAACCCTGTCTCGAAAAACCAAAAAAAAAAAAAAAAAAAAGAATACTATGCCCAAAAGGGCATATCTAGACAACTGCAAATAAAATTGATTAGAATATGGTTATACCCACCTACTTATTTGCAAATGGACTATGCTTGCTTTGGGGCTGCATGGCAAAATCAAGTAGCTGCAACAGAGTGTATATTCCACAACAAAGCCTAAAGTGTTCAGTATTCTGTCTTTTGCGAAAGGGAGCCTGTTTCTCCTTGTTTTAGACTATGAGAGCTGTGAGAGAAAATACAGCTCTCTGATATCCATGTCACTAATACTACTGCTGAATAATACTATTCTAGATAGTGCTCCTAATGGAAGAAGAAGTTGCTTTTCAAAATTCAAAAACAAAAGGAGCAGAGCATGAAGATTATCTTCACAATTAACAGAACTACTCACAGAAGCCCATCAGAATACTTTCAAACACTTGCCCTGTTATTAACATCTCCTCACTGTTCTCTTGTTAAGGTAAGATAACAGTTATGTGGTGTTACACAGCCTACATGAAAATATGGGTAGAAGATTAACATAGTTAATGACAAACAGCAAGTATTCATCTGTTAGTATTGCTACTACTGAGAAGGCCTCCATAGTGAGTGAGCAACAACCCTGCTCACTTATATCTTCCAATGTGTACATTCTTAGTACTACCTTGGAGGCTGAGACTAGCTGAAGGGAGTAGAAAAGAATATTGTAGCTGGAGAGCTTTTCTCTCCGGGTCCCATCAAGTCCTGCCAGTCCCAGAGCCCACTTATATAATAAACACACAGACACTTACATTATTCCAATTGTTTGGCCATTAGCTCAGGCCTATCATTGTCTAGCTCTTACTCTTATCTTTAGCCCATTTCTATTAATCTATACTTTGCCACGTGGCTCATGGCTTACTGGTACCTTACACCTTGCTTGTCCTGGTGGCAGCTCTAGGCAATCTCCCTCTTTGCCTTCCTGTTCCCTCTGTTCTCCTCTCTCTTAGTCCCGCCTATACTTCCTGTCTGGCTACCAACCAATCAGTGTTTATTTATACAAAGCGATATCCACAGCAGGATATCATTTTATCTCTGACTTCTGGACAAGATATTGTCCATGTCAAATCTAAAAACCTCCCTTTATTTATTTTTCATGCATGGATAACCAGGAATTTTTTGGACCTCTTTAAAGATGAAACATGCTCTATATGTTTCTGCCATAAGAGCACCTACAACTGTAGAAAAAGGAAGTAAATACCTAGGAACAGCCTTCCTTGAGGGACCACAGGGAAGCTGCCAAGAAAGAAACATGTAAGTAAAGATAGTTGCTGAAATCAATAATACCAGATCACATTAAGGCAATGTTACTGGTGATAATATAATACCTGCTGGCCATGGTGCTCAAAGTTATTATGCCCACAGCGACCATAATTTGGCTCTAAGCATCAGGCTTCTATTTTATTTTATGGTGCTCTGTACATGAGCTATTGAAACTACTGTGGAGACTTCCAATTCCCCACTAACTTCAAATTCTCTGAGTTCTGAATATATAAATCAAATCAAACTATTCCTCCATCCTGCCCTCTGAAAAGGTGGGCTTAACAAAACAACATCTACTGCTCTTTGCTTCTAAGGCTAGGCTGTCTATGTCAGTCTATCTTGGAGTGATGCTTCTCAATTAACAGCCTGGAGAAATAGCTCTGCCTGCCATTCCTAAGAGTATTGAGCACCGAGCCTTATGAAAAATACAGTGAGTGGAGCTGGAGAGATGGTTCAGTGTAAAGAAATTGGCTGCTCTCCACAGGACCCAGGTTTGATTCCCAGAATCCACATGACAGCCCACAACCATATATAACCCTAGTCCCAAGGAATCTGATGCCCTCTTCTAGCCTCCTTGAGTTACGCAGAGTACACACATATGTGCAGGCAAAACACCTATACACAGAAAGAAAAATGAAAAAAATTCAGTGAGTATAAATTCTTCATAAAAATAATAAGAAAATACATTAAAATTTAAAGTATGCATATTTAAAAAAATAAATTCTGGAAGCACAAAAACTGTGAAATCACTCAATTTTTTTCTGCATTTTGTATGTGTATAATATTCTTGCTACAAAACAGTAACTAACAATTGGCATTCCTGTGCTTGGCTTTATTCTGATTTATGCATAAAGAGTGTTCATAAGTAGAGTTATCTAGAATAAGTCCAGGATATCCTCACAGTCTAGTAGTCACAGAGGCACCCATGAAGCTGTTTATAAAATCTGTGGGAGAGTGTCAAGGAAGGGCAATACAGCCTTCTCTTCTACCTTTGAACACTGTATGCTTTAGACTCCAGGGTTCGCATGCCTTCACTATTTACTACATTAGACTTTTCAAAAATACTAACTAAAATCAGAAGTGGTATGGTGTGTGCCTGTGATACTGACCCTTGGGAACCTGAGGTTGCATTGCCAAGAGTTTAAAGCAAGTCCAGGTTACATAATGAGTTCAAAGCTATCCTAAAGCTATATAACAAAACCACACTGAAGACACAAAAATCAAATTATAACAATGCAAATCAATGATTAACTTTAAAAGTGAAATTTCAGATGGCTATATTATAAAAAAATAAACAAAGAAATGCTAGAGGCTATCAAAGGGCTATATGTGGAGACAGGTATGGAGATGCATATCTGCAATCCTAATACCTGAGATTGTAAGGCACCCTGGTCCACACAGTGACTTGATGGCCAGCATGGACATCAGAGAAACAAACAAACAACAAACCATCACAAAACCAAGAGTGGCTTGAATCAGTGTTTTCATTACACTGAGTATATCAAAAGCAGGCAAGTCTAAAAAGTTCTAGAAAGTCAACAAAGAAAAATGGCTCTCCTGTATGCAATCCCAAACAAAAAGTATAAGCTATGTTTTCTTTTACTGGGATGGACAATGATCCTATCTCACTTAGTTTAGTTCAGTAGTGAAGCCAGATTGTCATTCAGAAGTATACAGAACTACCTTTTCCTCCACAAATTATCCATCTCGCTGACTAGCATGCCGATAGATCATCTCTACAACTATTATTTTGCTTACATGACTGAAAGTTGAAGGAATCTTGATTCACTTCACACTGCCTGTAGATATGACCCAGTCACTTTTCAATTACCTGTTCAAGTGTGCATCACCACCAGTTCTTGGTACATTTTTATGGCACCCCTGTGGGAGATGAAATTTTGAGGTTCTAAATTATTTACAATTGACTAAAGTGTTCTATGCTGCAGCCTGGCAAGATCACATAAAGAAACCCATTCAAAGCTTTGCTTCCATTGCTAACACTGTCAATTTAGACACCATTTCCAGGCAGTTCTTACTAAGGCCTATTTATAATTGCATCAGTATCTACCTGAGAAATCAATAGCCTTCCAGGAATCTACAAATTAAAAACAATCATCAAAACTTTGGGATACAGAATGACTATTGGTTGAGTCACATGGCTGCTTTTAAATCTGTTTCATTCTTTTACTGCCAATGTTCACCTGAACATGTTATCTTGTTTCTGTTTGCAGTTTATCTATATATTGTGATGAATTGTAACAATTTTCTTTATGTGTGTAGACATATATAGTAAGGAAGGCATAAACTCCTGTAAATTCAGTTTATTCTAACAGCTTCCTGGACTTGAATTCACTCATCCAGCCTCCTTGAAACATTGTGCTTCTAGTTTATCTTGCATTTGTTTGCTGTATTTTATTTTATCTATTCATTTTTAAAGATATATTTTATTTGAGTGTGTGTGTTAAGGATATAAGCGTCCATGGAGGCCGGAAGAGGATGTCAAATGCCTTGGAACTGGAGTCATAAGCAATTTGTGAGCTGCCTGCTGTTGGTGTTTGGGAACTAAATTCAGGTCACCCACAAGAAAAGCAAATGCTCTTGACACTGACCTTCCCTCCAGCCCCTATTTTGTGGGTTCTTAATTAGGACTTTTTCGGAGAAATAATGCCCATGCTGGTGTAAGCCAACCTTTACAAGTCACAAATGACTCACCTAGAGCACAAGCACATGAAAGTAGCCAGTCCACATAGTTATTTGGTTCTTAAACTCAAGAAGATAATATTTGACAGTCCTAATCATCCCGAGGTCAGCTACCAGAAACATAGAGACAGCTTCTGCCTTGCAACATCTGTAGAGACATTCAGTGAAGCATACTCTGAGCCCCTTTCAAGAGCCATTCCCTTGGAAACTACTGTACAGGCCCCTTTTCTTGCTTTTCCCCCAAATGATTTCATCTCCTGAACAGCCCTGGTGCTACATGGCCTCAGTGACCCTTCCTCTTGGGAACCATGAGTAATGCATGGGCTATCTGCTGGCCTCAGTACACCTGAGTATGAATAAAACCTGCATTTAAAACAGCCTTATCTTCTGTATTCATCAGTTCTCCTTTCTCCATCCAGTCTTCCATTCTGCTTTTCTGAGAATCATTATGGGCCATGATTGACTGATTTTTAAACCTGTTCCCCCATTAGTTTGGAGATAACCATATGCATTTTCCTCTCTAAATCACCTTAAAGGACTCTCTCTGCTGGAGCCCTTCACTGCTTTATTACCTTTTAGGATAATGCCATTACAGATAATCACATTTTGTAGATACCATCTCCAAAGAACAATTGCCCTAAGAATCCCTATCTAAGGATTTTTCATTTACAACAAGATCTTATGGTAGTTAAAAATAAATACGGCATGGAAAACGAATTCTCTGAATATCTAATGCTGCTGGTTGCTATGTAGATCCTCACGTAACTGCATATTTTGGAAAATATTCCAAGAGACAGATAATTTCCTGCTAAGTCCTTATTTTTTTCTTCTGGTCAGATAGAAGGAGAAATAAGTATGCTATTCTCCTGATTAGTAGATTTGTGTAATTTTTAAGTTAGTCTTTGTTGGTAATCATAGAAATACACAGAATTTTTTTTAAATTGGAAATAATAAACAGACATACACTGGCAAGGAATGTTTCTATTTATTCATCCTTCACCCTTCTGTACCTGGCCAACATATTTAACTCTTTGCTGTTCATTTCCATAGACCATCATATTTTATATTGTTGCTTATTTAATTAAATCACTACAAATATTATGTGCGGGCTTTATATTATGCCTTGTTTTCCCAAAGGGCATGCTCTCCATCATCTCTTTGACAATGCCAACGATCAATAAGTCACTACAGCTGGCTATTGTCTATAGAAATGCTGCTTATTTCTAAGCTTTCCTCCTATACACTATTATGATTTCCTTGAGTTCATGTTTATATGTTAAAAGGCACTTCTATTTATTTTTTTCTCTGTGGATATGTTAGTTCTTTTTCACATAAAAGAGGTCTTTCCATTGAATTTTCAATATTCAAACACATTTTTCCATTTATTTTCCTTTGAAGAACTCCCTTCTGGAATCTCTGCCCTGTTACTCCAGACAGGACTGGTTTTCCTCTGGGCTTGCTGCAAAAGTTCTAACCCTGGATCTTATTATGGGCCACAACCGCAGCTTACACAGGAAACCCTTCTTGTTCAGAACTGTCATAGTCACCATTTGAAAAAAAAATGCAGCTATTGATTAATATAATGTAGTGTCAACTAGATGTATAAAACTCCTGTGGTCTTTTATCTGTTGGACCTTTTCTTTTCACCACAGCAAATATATTGCCCTGCAAATTGTGATAGTGGTACCAGGAATAAAAACTTAAAGAAATTTTAACTTAAAAGAGAAAGAGGCAGGTGGGGGTGGGGGGTAGGAATGTGGATTCTGGAATTCTATGTTTCCCTTGGCTTTTGTTTGTTATTTTGTTTAGGTTAAAACACACACACACGGCCGGGCGGTGGTGGCGCACGCCTTTAATCCCAGTACTAGGGAGGCAGAGGCAGGCGGATCTCTGTGAGTTCGAGGCCAGCCTGGGCTACCAAGTGAGTTCCAGGAAAGGCTCAAAGCTACACAAGAGAAACCCTGTCTCGAAAAACCAAACACACACACACACACACACACACACACACACACACACACACACACACACACATCCACAAGATTCTTTTAAAGAGGTGGGAAAAAATGAACAAGGCATGCCTCATGGTCTTTGTCACTGTAGAGACAATATTTCTCTGTATCTTAGCTGTGATCTGTAATCTGTAAATGATCTGTTGCATACTTCTTATTTACTTCCTGTCTAAATACTAATATCTCCTAATTTGGTAAACCTCATCTAAGAGTCTTTTTTTTAATATTCATTTACTTTCTGTTATGTGTCTGTGTATGAGCTTGAGTGTACATATATGTGTACCACATGTATGGTGGAGGCCATAGAGGTCAGAAGACACATCAGATTCCCTGGAACTAGAGTGACAGACAGTTGTGAGATGCTATGTGAGTGCTGGGACCTGAACACAGATCCTTTTCGAGAGCAATAAGGACTGCTTAGCTTCTGAGTCATCCCTCAACCCTCAAGTCTACATATAACTCTTGTATTATTTCTTTCAAATTTGATCTTTATCTCCATTCCTTCATTATTCTGAGAGATGATTAAATGTCATGTCTCTTAACTTGAAGGTCATCTCATCATCTCGCTAATATTTCATAGTTTTTGATATAATATTTTAATACCCTTCACTATTTTAAATGTTAGTTGTTAAAATTGTTGTCAGAAAGCAGTATTATTTTATGTCCTTAAGTTCTTTTCTTATTTCTTATTATATAAAGAAATGATCCTTTTTTTTTTTCTAGAGACCAAACTAATGATGGAATTTCTACTATGACAATTACTCTTCCAGTTAACTTCTTTCCTATTTCTGTCTTTTGTTTTCATTTTTTAGGTGCAAACATCTTATTGAAAATACTTGGTGGTCATTCTCTAAATAACTCTTAAGAGTTTCACATCACTAAAACTCTTAGTTCCCTAGAGCATGTCTGTCAAACAAATCTCACCACAGAGCAATCAGCACCATGACTGCTGTCACTGGAGATGACTCAAATGTCTGTGTTTATTCTGCAATTATGTATTTGTTTGTCATACCTAAGGTTAGTGTTAGGAAAACTTAAGCCTCCCTATAGGTGTTTATTAATCTCTTGTCAGATTTTGCCTCCACTCTGCCTGGTGTCAAACAGAAGAAAAGGACAAAGAGACTTCAGGAATGAACTTACAGTTTGGTTATTTCATTTATTCAATTACATTGATTTTTCTCACACAATTAGCATTTCCAGTTCCTCAACATCTTAGAGTTTCTAAAAGATGAACTGGCTGCATTCCCTCAGTATCCCGTTCTGCAAGTCCTTAGTCTTCAGCTCTCTCACCCATGTCTCATTCCCTTCAGGGGCCAATTCTTTATCTTTGCTGTATCTTCCAACATGAGTTGGCAGTTCATATTGGCTACTATCTCTGCTCCCCTTCTCATTGATCTGGTAGGTCTATATTTATTTAAAATCTGTACTCTTACTTTATTAGAATGTCAACAGTAACCAGAGGAGAAAAATGTATATGTGCCTTTACTACATTTAACCCAGAAGCAGCCCCATACATTTTAATGGCCAGATTGTTAAAGAAATAAACAATGACTGAGTTCATTTTATCTATGGATAATCAATGAGGTTAATGGAGAAAAAGCCATTCCTATACATCATGTATTTTACTTGATATCAATGCCTCACATCTAAAATAAAATTCCATGGAAAATAATGTTTTATATATATATTATATATATATACAATATTATATATAATATTGTATATGTCATATAAATATTATATATAATAATTGGAAAATGTTAACATTGTTTAAGAAAGATGTGTTTTTGGAAATTATAGCATAAATTTGTGTCATATAACCAAAGCTGGGCAAGTCAGTGAAATCTCTTAAAAGTATAGACTTCTCTAAATGGATTGTTCATTATAGAAAATTCCCTGCACAGAAAGACATAAATTATAAGATAAAATAAGTTATAGGAGAACAGGTAAATCTAACTGTAAAAATTATGAAATCATATCATTGAATAGGTACTAATATATTTGTTAATGATTGTTTATGTAGTATGAAAAATCTTTAAGCATTTTCCTTCCAGTATAATTTATATATGAGCAAGAAAATACTTTGTATCAAAATTTGTCATTCCCTAATATTGGGGAGGGTTTATGTGAGATGAATTATATATAAGGGTGGAAAAGCAACTAAAAGGAAATAAAGACATAGAATCTTAAGCTGCATTGAGATACCAATTACTAGCTCAGTACCAGAAGAGACCAGAGGAACCAAGAACAAAAAGTATATAAAATGAGAAGCAGGTCATATTGTGGGATTCAAATACAAGAGTGACATGGCTTTTCTAGATTGTATAACAACTGAAGAACTGCAAACTAGGAAATAACTATGTAGGAAAAACAATGTGACAGCCAGGTTTAGAAAAGATTGCCGTGGATCTTAGCAGCAGCCCTGAATCTGAATGTTACCATGGCCCCAGGTGGCAGCACAGGCCACTCAGATAGATAGGATGGTCTCAGCATTAGTGTGGTCATCAGGCTCCAACATGGCTGGTGGCCCAGACCCTAAGCATCCACAAGGCCTTCGATGGTAACAGGAGTCATGGACATCAACACAGATCCTGGCTATGGTATGGCCTTTTACCCAGACATGGCCCTCAGGCAAAGCTTGGATCCAGATATACCATGGCCCTGGGAGACAACACAGACCACCAGATCAGTATAGCCCCATGGCAGCATTGCCTTTGAACACCAACATGGTCTCAGATGGCTGGCCAGACCTTGGGAATCCATGTGGCCTTTGGTGGCAACACAGGCCATGGTCATCATCACTGACCCCATCCACAGTAGGACCATGGACCCAGACATGATCCCAATAATGGTCCAGATCCCAGCAATCTATGTGGCCTTAGGTGGCAACAGGGGCTACAGATGTCAACAGAGACCCTGGCTGGGGTAGGACCATGTACCCAGACATGGCTCTTTGACACAGCCTGAGCCCAGACGTTACGTTGGCCCCAGGTGGCAAATAGATCACCCACATCTGGGTTCATGTTTCTACCTCAGCCATGTTCTGTGTTGATATATGTGGCCTGTGTTGCTACCGAAGACCTCATGGATGCCTGAGGTCTGGGCCACCACCTGTGGCCATGATGTTGTCTGAGGGCTATGCTGCTGCCAAGACCACACCGATCTGAGTGGCCTGTGCTGCCTTCTGGGGCCATGGTAACATCAGGGTGCAAGCTGCTCCTGAGGGCCATGTCTGAGTCTGTGGCCCTACACCAGCCAGAGTCTGAGTTGATACCCATGGCTCCTGTTACCACTGAGGGCCATGCAGATACTGCAGGTCTGGTCAGCCACCTGAGACCATGTTGTTTTCTAAGGGCCATGCTGCCTCTGGGAACATACTGATCTGGGTGGCCTCTGCTTCCACTGGGGCCATAGTGACTTCCAGTCCCGATAATTGATTTCTGGAGGAAAGGAATGAAAGAATGGAGAACATAAAAAGTAAAGGGTTTTGCTGGGCAGTGGTGGCGCATGTCCATAATCTCAGCACTCAGGAGACAGAGGCAGGCGGATCTCTTATGAGTTCGAGGCCAGCCTGGGAAACAGAGTGAGTTCAAGGAAAGGTGCAAAGCTACACAGAAAAACCCTGTCTCGAGAAAAAAAAAAAAAAAGTAAAGGGTTTCAGAAATCCTGAACAGGAGATAATATGGAAGGACTTAGGAGAGGGAAATGACATCATCAAAATATATTTAAAAATTAAAAATTGTTTTAAATAATAAAAATACGATAAAAAGAAACAATAAAAAAGTAAAATAAATTTAGAAGTCTAAAGCTAGGGCCTGAGAATGTAGCCCATTTGAGGGAATGTGTACCTAACTTGCAGGAATTCCTGCCTTCAATCCTGGCACTGCATAAAACTGAGGTAGCCCATTTCTGTAATCCCAGAATTATGAGATAAGGCAGGAGGATTGGAAGAAGTTCAAGGTTATTCTCCACTGCAGAGCAAGTAAGCAACCAGCTTGTACATTCTTATTTTATATAATTTATTTTAAAGCTTCTTAAAGTTTTATTTATTTTATGTATGTGAATGCTTTGCCTATATGCAGGTCAGGTGGAACTGGAGTTACAGACAGCTTTGAGCCTCTGTGTGGGTGCTGGGAACAGAACCCAGATACTACGGATGATCAGCAAGTGCTCTTAACTACTGAACCATCTCTCTAAGCTCCAAGAAAAAAACTAAGTGAAGTTCTAAACTTTTACATGCTCTCTCTGATATTGTTCAATGACTAAGATCAGTTGGCACCATAACTCTTTTATTTTAGATTCTACCTTGTCCTTCCATGCAAGTAATTCCATCCAAAGCCCCTTTAAGCAGAAGAGATCATAGATAGAAAACAGATATAATAACAGAAATTAATCAGCTTGACATTACATGGATGATTATTGTTTAAAATGCAGGCAATTCATCTTCTATACTTACACTATCTAAATTTAGAGAACACCACTTTTTCTATTTGGTGCATTCTCTAAGCTGCAGTGTGAAGATAAGTATTTTACCATTGTTGATAGCTTTGAGATCTACAAGGTTTTGATCAAAAAAATATGAACTATTGTACATCAAAAATAAAGTCCAAATCCATGAAAAGTAACAGTTTTTTCAATCAAACATTAAACCTCTCCTCCCTTTCACTAATTTACAGGCTTACTCAGGCAAAGAAATTATGAAATATTATTTGAATTGCTAATACAGGCCAAGCAATTGTGCTAAAAGAACAAATCCAGCCTGATGGCAATTACTCATGTGAAAAATTAGTTTTCTTAGGAGGTTGCATTGTGCAATTTGGCTTCTAATTGGTGTATGGCACCAATTAATTTCTAACAATGTATCTAGCAAGTGAAAGAAAATTTATTGAAAATAACCAAGTAAAACTCCATGCTTTAGTGGAACAGAATAATGACTGTATTTGTCTCTCTTTTTTAAAAAAGTTATATCTTATTTTTTTCCCTTCCTGCTAATGAGTCACTTGTATTTCCTTCTATCTCTATCGTCTTCAGTAGCCTCAGTGCCTTTCCAATCTGGAATCGTTAACAATTGATGGACACTTAACCATGTCCTATGCACAACGCCCCGTGTGAGAGGCCGAAGCTGCAAAAGATTTGATCAATATTTATACTTTCTGCAGTATTTCAATATCTCAATTCTGGTGTCTCTTTTTCAGAAACTGCCCCTGCCTGACAGCCTAAAGTTAGTTTAGCCTCAGTGTTTCCATAACAACTTGCTGGTGATAATGCTGTAGTTGCTGCTGATGGAAGTGACAGTTCAAATGAACTTGTACATACATGTACATATTTTAAGCAACTTTGCATGCATGAACCTAGTTAATAGTTGTGTCTCTATAAGGTATTAATCTCACATTTTCTCTTTAAAGAGTAAAAAACTGGTCATAGAAAGTTTGAATAGCTTCTTCACAACCATCATGTTAATAAGAATCATACTTCTAGCTTACTCTGCTCCTGGTCTTTTCTCTACAACATCTTCTTTCATATTCCTTAAGATGTATCAGTATCCCTCCCGCCCCATCCACTTGTAGATGTAACAGTCTTATTAAATAAGAAAACAGAGCCAAATGCACAATTAAAAGCCCAAGAGGTCAGAGCAGTAGCTAAGAGCTGAGACTTAAAACCGCCTTCTTACCCTTCCTGCCGCTGTCGTCCTTCCCCTGAGAAAGAGACCTACTTCCTGTCTGTCTTTTTATCGACTTTCTGTTCTGCCTTCTTATTGGTTGTAAACCCAACCACATGACCTCCTCATCACTGCCTGTCTATACAGACCTCTAGGTCTCTATGGTTGGTATTAAGATTAAAGGCATGCATCTCCATGCTGGCTGTATCCTTGAACACACAGAGATCTGCTTGTCATGTGATTGGGATTAAGGACATGTGCCACCACCACCGCTCAGCTTCTGCGATGGCTTGCTATTAGCTCTGACCCCCAGGCAACTTTATTTATTAACATACAAATAAAATCCCATTTCAGTATAAATAAAATATCACCATATCCACTTGTTACAATAAACACAAAGGGGGAAAATATACATAAAATGTCAAAATAAACAGTGGTTACTTCTATTAAAATGCAAACTAACGGGGATGCTTTAGGAGGGGAAAGAGGGCCAGCTAGATAGTTCAGGGGCTTAAGGCACTTGCCACAAAAGTCTGATGACCTGAGATCCTTGGAACTCACATACAGATGAAAAAAGAAAACCAGTTCCACAAAATTGCTCTCTGATCTCCACAAATGCACAGTGGTTGGTACATGTGTGTCTGGGCCCATAAAAATAATACATGGTTGCATTTTTTAAAAAATAAAATGAAGGAAAAGAAAAACAAGTTACCAAAATATGCTGCAAGATCAGCTTAAAGTGGGACAATGAAAAATGATGTGAAATTGTTAGTGGCAGATTCATGTTTAGAAAACCACAATTGGCTAGAGAAAGATCAGTCGTTAAGAGTAATTTCTGTTCTTCCAGAGCTCCAGAGTTCGACTGCCAGAATCCATATAACATACCTCACAACTGCCTGTAACTCTAAATATGAAAGATCCAATACCTCCTCAAAGAGATATATGATACACTCACACATACCCATAAATAAAAATAAAATGAATATTTTAAAAGACATGTGACTCCATATATGCTTATATTAATCTAAATATGTAAAATATAGCTACATATTTTATAATATAGAAATTTGTACATATATTATATATTTATGTAAATATATGATTTTTTAAAAAACTTTTTTCTCAACCCAGACTTAAGTTTGTGTATTCATCAGGTAAGTGTTTCCACTTTTATCAAATCTATCTTCTCAAGTGTATCCTTGTCCCATGAAACTCTAAGCTGCTTATTAATACCCTGCCAAACAAGGTTTTACCTCCTGGGATGCTGGCAAAGTACTTTTTTGAAGTACAATGGATATAAGGTATTGTGAATTGAATACAGAATGATGGGAAAGTGATGTCTGGCAGAGCTGAGGCATAGAAAATGGAGGTTATAACTGACAAATTTTTGCCAAACTATTCACAAATTAAAATAAAATGTTCTGTTATGTTCGAAAGTTTGTGAAATTTTTGTTCTGAAAAATACCTGGGACATACCTCATAATTTTAAGGGAGATTTTTAAGGGACATACCTCATGATCAGGTACAGAGATTGAAAAGAAACCTACTGGAGAGGATAAAAACACTGTGTGAGGAAGACAGGAGGCACTGCATCATCAGCACCGAGGGGTTGGTCATATAGAACTATGCCAAGTAGATATCCAAGTGCAGGGCACAGATGAGACTAAGAGCCTCAGCTGTTTCTAGAGTACCTCTCTGAATCGACTCTAAGTTCTGGCAGGAATGACAGCCCATCGGCAACACCAATCTGGGCCTTTTTCTGGAGATAAGAACACTCTGATGGCTGTTTATATCAAGACTCCCTGTCCATAAGGGAACTCTTCTACTACTGTCTCTGTGACTGAGGGCCAGTTAGCTCTGCACTAATCTCGACTCTCAGCCCAACCTGGCTCTTGGCCCATATGACTCATGGGTGTATTTCCCAATGGACTCCTGGCACATTAATCTGTGTTCTTAAAAGACAGAGTAGCTGTGAGTGGGAGCCAGCCCAAACAGCCTCAGTGGGATCAATAAGCAAATTCTTGGGATTTTATGACCCAATTTTTACTCAAAAATTGCTACTGTGCTTTTATATCATTCTTAATTCATATGCATTCTACTACAAATGCTAGAATTTTATTTAAATGACTAAGTAGCATTTCATCATGTCCATATGCCACGTTTTCTTTGTGCATTCCTGTAGTGATGGGCACTGAGACTGACACTATATCATAGCTGCTATGAGTAAGTCAAAATACTCCCCCCTCTTTAAAATCAGTATACATTATTTATTGTATGTGCTGAAATAGCACACTGTACCCATATACTTGTATAATTGTTATACATTATTAAAATTGTTTAAGTGTAAGTCATATACATTTATAATTAGATTATACTGAAAGCAAAAGTAGCACAAATTCAAAACTGATCCCCTTACTATATTTTTGTGTCTCTTGTGCTCCTGGGATCACATCCAGGAGTATAGGAACTACTGGATGTTCTATCACACTTAGGACTACCCAGAAGGTGTTTATGTCCAAGGCATCAACAGAGGTCATAATTCATGTTGTTGTTTCTCCTTTGCTTTACTCATTTATTTCAGAGAGTTGATTGGGAGCCATTTGTCAGTAGTTATTAATACTGCTGTGGCAGACAACATTTTGACTCAGGAATTTATAAAAACATATATTCAGAAGAAACAAAATTTTAACAGGAAAGGCTCTAGGTTCTCTGAGAGTAAGACCCATGCCTAATGTTATTTTTACAATGATTTAGAAGAATGTGTCAGAGCAACAGTAAATACAAGATTATCCCTAGTAAGATTTTTTGTAAGATTTCATTTTGTTTTATTGTAAGTGTATGTTTGTATTCATGTGTATGTGTGTGTGTCAGTTTGGACACATTAATGCAGTGCCCACCAAGGCTAGAAGTGTTAATGACTTAGAGCTGGGGTTACAGGTGGTTGTAAACCACAAAATGTGGGTGCTGGGAACTGATCACACTCCCACTGCAAGAGCAGTACATGCTCTTAACCTGTGAACCCTCTCTCTAACTTCCTCATCAGTTTTATTTTTTAAAAAGATTCATTTGGACTGGAGAGATGACTCAGCCATTAAAGTCTAGACTCGAAATCAAAAATAAGATTCACTTCTTTTTAATTTTTTAGTGTTTGGCTTCCATGTGCATAATTGTACTTTGTGTATACCTGGAGCCCATGAAGGACAAAAGTGCACAACAGTAACTCCTAGAACTGAAATCACAGATGGTTGTACTCTGCCATGTGGGTACTGGAAACCAAAACCAGATTTTCTGCAAGTACAGCAAATGCTCTAAGCTGCTAAGCCATCTCTCCAGCCCCATCTGTATTTTAAAAAAAGGAAAGGAAATATAATTATGAGATGTCAATAATAGTATTTTAAAAACACAAAACTCAATGTCTACATTGATTGACAAATGAAAACTGAACCTTTCATGTACCCATATGTAAACAGTTAAATATTAGCAGAAATGGAATGGATTTTCAAATATGAAACAAAGCACAAATACTGTAACTCTAGTGTGAGAATGACATAAATTTATAGCTGCAGACACACCATATTTTCCTAGTCTCTTTAATTTGCTCTTTTGTCTAAACTGATGGCAGAATAAAGATTTTTGGAGGTACAATAATCAATACCACTTTTGTACACATAATTTATTTCAGTTTTAGCTTCATACATCTTAACGCAGACATCGCATGTATCAAGTTAAGGAATAAACCCAACTGTGTTGTCTGGACTGACTGTCCAGGGCCTGAGAACAAGTCACCCAGATGCTTCAAAAAACACCAGCTTTGGGGATTCAAAATAAATCTTCCACATTTGGAAACATGTGAGAAATGTTTTACATTTTATTTTCTTTAACTGGAAGCTGAGTCACTGGGACAGTGGTTCCCAGATTTGGTTTATAACACCTATGTAATTCTTTGAAATTTTCAAAATAAAATCCAATTCATTCCATACCCATGTGTTGGGGGGTATAAGATATATGGAAATATATGTGAATATATATAATACATACTGTATACAATATAATTGCTTTTGGGGCAAATGTGATTGTAAAAATAAAATCCTATTATGTTTGAATGGAGACTCTGAAATAAAATGTGACCCACTTCTGCGCTGAATAACCTACCCTCATCTCAGACTGAATGCTAACATGAGCATTTCACAAATACTCTTTGATTTCACTTACTTCTCTCTGAGCTTTGCTATGGGCTCTGAGCAAACTTTAATTTTACCACAGATGTTTGCAAATGTAAAGTGTTCACCATGGCCATGGGATCCCAGGCGTGTCTCCCAGACCTGCAACAGCAACTATGAACTTGCTGAAAGTAGAGAAACTTAGTCTTGACCTTAGCCTGCATACGTAAGAAGATCTAGGGGTGTGAACCAGCAATATGTGAAAGGAAAGTCCTCCAGATGACATTGGTACAGGATGAAAGGCAAGAACCACTGCTCAGTGTTTAGGCAACTGATATCTGTTAACTCTAGTAGAAAATTGGAACTCTACAGGAACATGCAAATGCAGACAAAATGGATCTAAGCAAACCCAAGTGTGTGAGTATGCATACATGTGTGCATGTATGACATATTAGGGAAGATAGTAAAAATGCTATTTTTAATTTCCCAGTTGTCTAATATGTTTATGCTATAAATTAGACATTTGAGAAGAGACATCTGGATGTCCACATGGACCTTTACTCATTGGAAATCATATAAAATATAACTATTTTCCTGTTAGCTATTCACAAAGAAGTCCACCACCATAAACCCCATGAAGATTGTTTGCATTTATATGCCCAGAAAATATATTTATTTTTCTTCCATTTTTCCTTCCCCGTTCCTCCTTCTGTTTCCTAAGGACAACCAGAAATGAAAGTCTGGGGAGGCCATGCATCTGTTCTCATGAATACATTCTACACTATTTGATCCCACTTTAAATACTAAGTAAATAAAATAAATAAGTAAATGAATAAAATCACATGCCATCTGTCCCTCAGACTCCTCTCCCAACTGGATTCCAACTGTATAATGGAGGTTCCCAGATTTTATTCATTATTGACTAGTCCATTCAATTTTGTCCCCCATGTCTACAAATGACTTAATATCTTTTAAAACTTATTCTAGAAATATCTATGAAGTAAATACTAACTTTGCATTACCAGACACATTAAAGACAGAGTTAAAAAGGCAGTTAACACATCTAATTACCATACACTAACAACCACCCCCCCACAGAAGTTTGCTTTATAATTAGGAACTCGTGTGGGAATTTCAAGGATGTTTACAGTTCCTTACAGATTTTGTATTGTGGTGTGTGTGTGTGTGTGTGTGTGTGTGTGTGTGTGTGTGTGTGTGTGAGAGAGAGAGAGAGAGAGAGAGAGAGAGAGAGAGAGAGAGAAAGAGAGAGAGAGAGTTTATCAATGTATCTGCACACGTGTCACTGTGCATGCACATGAGTCGTGGAGGCTACCTGTAAGCTTGAAGTGTCTTTTATCATCTTTTTCCACTTTACCTTTTAAGACAATGTCTCTCACTAAACCTGGAGCTCAGTGAGTGATGTTTGGCTGGCCTGCAAACCTCAGTATCCTTCTGTGTCTAACTGCTTGTTCTGGGAATTACAGGTGTGTTCTGCAATGCCCAGACCTTTGCTTTTATTGTTTAATTTATAAATTTCAGTTTCTCACATGGGTTTTCCTGTTCCCACCTCAGGGTCTTTACACATACTTGGATCCATTTTACCTATTAATTTGTATTCATTGTTTAACTGTCAGTTTTAATATATTTTCCTGGAAACATTTTCCTAAATTTTGTGTTCTTGAGAGTTTCAAGGACAGGTAGAGTGCCCAGAGCAGCATGTTTTATTACCCAGCTTTTCTTCCACTGCAAGCTATATCAATATATTTATGCAATTATCAGAGGAATTTTCCTCCTTCAGAATGCAAGCTTCCTGGAAAAAGAAACAGTATTTAATTGGCTTTCTTTGATAACTTCAGCATCTACAATGATACCCAGAATAAGAGCTTAGTAAATATTAGTTGAATGAAGAGAATATAAATCACCTAACTAAACAAATGTGTTGGGTTCTTTAATTAAAATTGAAGTCTGTAGCACTTCTTGAATAGGTTCATATTGGAAAGAGAAAGCTGCTTCTCTGAAAGTTCCTTTCACCTTAGAATGTTATTCAAAATACCATTGATGAATTTGGTTACTTCTCATTAGTTATTGTAATTTGGTCCAGTCTGGCCACTTAGTTCATTTGGGGAATTTCTTGTCTCTTCTCCTATGCACTGGTATTACATGCATTACTCATTATAGACTTGAGAAAATATTCATAAAAATAAATGCAAGTTAAAAACATGAAATAGTCCGACTGATGGAAGATGGCAGAGACAAGCAGACGCAGGTAGGCCTGTGGCAGCGGCCCGCGGAAGTAGACGGGTCCGGTGGCAGTGGCTGACAGGGACATTTAGGCCCGGCGGCAGCTGGCGGAGACATTCAGGCCCAGCGGCGGCCCACAGAGGTGGACAGGCCCTGCGGGGATAAGCAGACGGAGGTGGACGGGCCCGGCAGCGGTGGCCGACAGAGACATTCAGGCCTGGCGGCGGCCCACAAAAGTAGACAGGCGGAGGCAGGTCAGCGACTCGAGGAGGTGGAAGGGCCCGGTGGCAGTGGCCGACAGGGACATACAGGCCCAGTGGCAACCGGCAGAGACATACAGGCCTGGTGGCGGTTCGCAGAGGTGGATGGGCCCGGCGGCGGTGACAGGCAGAGGTGGGTAGGCCCGCAGTGGCAGCCGGCAGAGACATACAGGCCCGTTGGCTGCCCGCAGAGGCAGACAGACCCAGCGGCAGCTGACAGGGACATACAGGCCCAGCGGTGGAGACAAGTGGACGCAGGTGGGCCTGTGGCGGCGGGCCACAGCGGTGGACAGGCCCAGGGACAGAGAGGGGAGGATGCAGCTTGGAACGGGGGATGCCCCTAGCCCCAACACCTAGGGAAGAGGCTATCTCTGTGGATCAGAACCAGGGCGAGTCTGGGCACTCCCTCTGGGGACAACCCAGGGCCCAGCTGCTGATCCTGTGAAACCCAACAATTTGGAGGTGTTGGTGAGACTACCCTGCTCAGCTGAAACCCATCTGGGAGAGGATTCAGATGCCTACAGTTTGAAGTCTGAAGAAACAAGATCAGCTGAGGAGTTGACAAATGAACAAAACGTGACCTGGGAACCCAGAAGAAGGCGCTACCCAGCCACTAAACCAGATCACCAAAACCATAAGTATATAATTCACCGACTAAAATCAGCTGTCCCTGAAGAAACAGCCCAATAGCACCAATTTAACCAAGAACCCCTACTAAACCAAGACTAAAAATTAGAACAAGAGAGGCACTCTCAGACACAGACACCACCTGCACCGCACAGAGGAAAAGATGAGTAGACGCCAGTGCAAAAATACAGGCAACAACATAAAGACCTATATGGCAACATCAGAACCTAGTGATTCTACACCTGCAAGACATAAACATACCATGACAGAAGAAACAGAAGAGATCAACCATAAAAATGACTTTAAGAAGATGATAGAGGCCCTTAAAGAAGAAATAAAACATTCCCTCAATGAGGAAATAAAAACTTTCCTTAAAGAGGAAATGAAAAACTACCTTAAAGAGGAAATAAAAACTTTCCTTAAAGAAGAAATGAAAAACTCTCTTAAAGCGGAAATAAAAACTTCCCTTAAAGAGGAAATGAAAAACTCCATTAAAGAGGAAATAAAAAACTCCCTTAAAGAAATGGAAGAAAAAACGAACAAAAAATGGGAAGAAATCAAATCAAGCCAAGAAAAAGCAATTAAACAGATGAAAGAAACATTTCAAGATCTGAAAAATGAATTTGAGACAATAAAGAAAACACATGCTGAGGGAATGCTGGAAATAGAAATCCTGACAAAACGAACAGGAACTACAGAAACAAGCATAACCAACCGATTGCAAGAGATGGAACAGAGAATCTCTGACACTGACGACACGATAGAGAAAATAGATTTGTCAGTCAAAGAAAATACTAAAGACAAAAAAGTCGTAACACAAAACGTCCAGGAAATTTGGGACACCATGAAAAGACCAAACCTAAGAATAATAGGGATAGAAGAAGGAGAAGAATACCAACTCAAAGGCACAGAAAATATATTCAACAAAATCACAGAAGAAAACTTTCCTAACCTAAAGAAAGAAATACCTATGAAGATACAAGAGGCTTACAGAACACTGAATAGGCTGGATCCAAAAAAAAAGTCCCCTTGCCACATAATAATCAAAACACTAAACACACAGAACAAAGAAAAAATATTAAGAGCCGCAAAGGAAAAAGACCAAGTAACATATAAAGGTAAACCCATCAGAATAACACCAGACTCCTCAATAGAGACTATGAAAGCGAGAAGATCATGGACAAATCTCATGTAGACACTAAGAGACCATGGATGCCAACCCAGACTATTATACCCAGCAAAACTCTTAATCACCATAGGCGGAGTAAACAAAATATTCCAGGATAAAACCAGATTTAATCAATACCTGTCTACAAACCCAGCCCCACAGAAAGCACTAGAAGGGAAAATTCAACCCAAAGAAGCTAAACACATCCATGAAAAATCAAGCAATAGATAATCCCACACCAACATACACCACAGAAGAAACAAGCTGGTGTAGCTATCCTAATATCTAGAGAAAAAGGATGTTTCAAAAGAGAAGAAGTCTTGTGGCAATGCCTCAGTGGTCCAGGTAATTACCAGAACTCGGAAAAGTTGGTTGAACTTGGGATTGACTGGGAGGCCAAAGATTTAAAAAGCAGAAGATGCTCTCAAGATACAAGTTGTGTGATAATAGTGTGTTTTGTGTGTGTGAATGAGAATTTGTAAATGTTGAATTCTAGGCTTCGACAATCATTGTCAGTGCAGATTAAGCTGCAAGTATTTATGTTCTAAAACTTAAATTGTAAAGCTAGTTACGTTTTTCTAACAACTAGTTTTAATGTTTATGAGCATATTTTACCTACATTACCTTTTCAGGATGTTGAGAAAGATGCATCACAAGCAAAGGCTGGAGGCTTGGGGCTAGATGGTTTTGAGGAAGAGGTCTTGGTGGACTCTTTCATAGAGCAAAGGGAAGTAATGTCTTCTGAGAAATGAGCTAAGTTTTAATCTAGTCTTTAAGATTAGAAGTCAAAAACAAAAATATTAAGGAAAGGAAAACCTAATTGATCTTTGAAGTATTGTTATGTGGAATTGAGTGGGACTTTTGAGGCCTTTCTTCCAGAAAACAAGGACTTGGTTGTCAGGCCTATATTAGGCCTAAACCTTGGTGCCATGTAGTTGTACTTAAATCATTTCAATGGAAAGTGTCTTAGTGATTGGATCTTCTAGTGCAGTTTGGAGTTCTTCCATTTGAAAAATGTGATATTTGCATGGGATTGTTTGAATTTTGTTTTCTAGTCCCTCCCCATCACCACCCTCATAGTCTGAAGGTAGATTTTTCTCTTGATAAAGGAACAAAAAAGGTGAACATCTTGTTTGTAAATAGGTATCTAGTAACTAGTGGTAAACTTGAAATGGTAGAATTCTTTAAAGCCTAATTCTAGGTAGCCTTAAGAAAATGTATTTTAATTATTTTTGAACCTGTATTCACCTTGTTTTTTTCAAATATCTTAAGTTATATTTTCTTTTTCAGAGCTGCTTCTTATTTGGGGCTACTTTTTTTTTTTAATTGAGGCGTAATTCATAAAAGGGTATATTGTTTTGATGAGACTTTTTACAACTATGGCTGGATGTCTTTCTTTAGTCTTCCAAGAAGGGCCATTTTACTTTTTTAGAGTTAATTTTTGAAGTCATGAGGTCAACAACTTGGACTACTATGCATGTAAGTGCTAATGCAAATTAAAGCCCAAGTTGACCTCCAGCAGCAGTTCATTCTATGTTGACAGTGAGAGAACACTTTGCCTGTTAGGATACTGTTACTCGTGGACTGATGCTGAAGAAACCTCTCCCCCTATTTTGTTTTTTGCAAAAATCAAGGTATATTCTAGGGTTTCCTGGTTGACCTCAACAGATAGACTGAGATGATAGTCTTAGTTCAGAAATGATCTGAACGTAGATTTACAGTCTACGTGTACAGCTGGCTAAGTGAGATCGCTTTCCCAGTTCTACATGTATCCCATCGGCTCCCCATTAGTCACTGAACTCTTAAAACTGGTATTGTAACATTATCACAATGTTTTGCACCAATTTTATACACTTTACAGTACAATATGTGTTCCTTTTCTGAGGCAAACCAAAGGTATATTTCTCAAGGTTCTGCTGCTATCAGCAGCGTTGATGGAGGATTTTTTATACATTTGTAATAGATAGAAATAAACCAGAAAAAAAAGAAGAAAAAAAAGTGGTGGAGGAAAAGGTGAACACTGCAAGAATACTCAAAAGGGCTGAGAGTTACAAACGCCAAGAATGGCTTTGCATAGTAAATGGAATATAACAGCTCTGAACTATAGCTTACTCTTCCTGGTTTGGTCTGACAGAATGATGCTTTTGTACAAAAATCAGAGCATTAAAATCAAGGATTTGGTGAGATTGTAAAATGGTGTGCCACTTTGGCAAAACAGTTTGGTGGTTGGTCAAAATGCAAAACATTGTTACTCTGTTACTCAACAATTCTACCCTTAAGAATATATCCTCAAACTACTGAAATGTGCACCTATGAAACATGTACATGAAGGTTTACAGCAGTGTGTTGCTAATAGTAAAAAAGTTAAAACAACTCAAATAGCTATCAAATACTGGAGAGAAATAAAATGTGGCTTATTCATACAATAGAATATTATTAAGACATAAAAATGAATGAGAAACTGACAGATTAAATGACTTTGGAGAACCTTCATAATTTCATTTGTAGATCTTTCCATTTCTAATTTATAAATACATTTGGGGTTATAAATTATAAATGTACTGCCTCCTGTCAACATTGTATACTTCTATTTGATGGTTTCTGTGTCAAACATTATATGGAAATGTTTCCAAGTATTTTCTGTATTAACTGTGAATGAATAGAACAAAATAAATCACCTGTGATGGAAAAAAAAACATGAAATATATTTTTTAATGTTCAACATGATCTCAAATATATAAAGAATGGTTACAGGGAGATTTCTATCCCTTTATCATATTACCCTCACCATTAGCACTAGAGATTTTGAATAACAGTTCAGGTTGTTATGAAAGGTGTCTACAACAGTAACAGTGGCTTACACTATGTCAGACAAACAAGCATTGTGCTTTGTTTCGCATATAAGAAAAATATACGTGAGACAAGCCCTGTTTTGATCAAGTGTATTTTCCTTACAGATGTTCCACTTTAGAAGCACAGATGTCTCCTGCTCCCCTACTTTAATAGGAACGTTTTAAGAAGACAATGTTCCTGGCATAGGAGGCAGAGACAAGAGCATAATGATGCAACTCCCTGTATCTTGGAGAGGGGAAACAGAGATAAGGGTGTAGAAAAGAAGGGGTGGGAGAAGATAACTAAACGAAGTTTCTTGAGTACCTAATCCAAAGACCTAAAAATATCAACTGAAAACTTCCAAAAAGGAAGAGTAAAGAAACAGTTTTGTTGGCTTAGAATGTTTTTGAGAGGTAAACAGCTTGCCAGAAAAGCATACTGGCCAGTGCTTAGTTGCCCAGAAACCATGTAAAAAGCCAGATGGACTTGTGAGTGGAAGAGATAGAGAAACTCCCAAATGAACTAACAAGCAAGCTGAAAATTCAGCAAGATATACTGCCTTAATATATTCTTATAAGAAATTATTCTAAATTTAACTCTGAGATGGATGATGTGAATCAGAAGCACGCGCGCGCGCGCGCACACACACACACACACACACACACACACACACACACACACAGAGAGAGAGAGAGAGAGAGAGAGAGAGAGAGAGAGAGAGAGAGAGAGAGACCAAAAACAGACCAGAAGGAAATGATCTAACATATATAGACTGTTATATATTATATTGTGCAATGCCTTTCTAAATTACTCTTATTTTCCTTTTTGCATTACATCAATGATAATAATTTAGAAGGTAAACAAAAATTTCTAGAACATGATTTGGTCATATGTTCTTTATGTTACTATCAGTCATATATGTGTGTATGTGTATATGTGTGTATATATATTCATCATTTGTTTAGGTTAGGTATATGCTACTGTTTGGTTTGTTCACATCAATAATTTGCTTGCTGTTGTCTACCATGGTTTTTGTTCAGTCCCAAAGTCCCCTGAGGATATGAATATTCTACAGACACAGCCTGAGCACACACTGATTACAAAGGAATTGTGTTGATTCATTAAATCTGTGCTTGGTTTAAAGTCTAGGTTATGCTTGAACAGCAGCAAAGGGAAGGAGAGTAGAGAAAATTCAAATTCATTTAAATAATGCTGCACTTGAGGAAAAGGCAAGCTTTTGGGGCTGATTTTCTCTTTTCTTTCTATACATGCACTCATGCATTCAGCAGATTTACTGAACACCAGCAGAGTTAAGGACCGCAGGGTAACACTGAGTTAGACTTCAGTGGACTTAGAGAATGCATAATATGTGGTAGACATCTGCTGTTCAGCCTTCCCTAAGTTGCTTCTGTTATAACAAAACCCAATACTTCATTGGAGGAATACCATCCCCCACTCCACCACTAACTGCCATTCCAGGTGCTTTGGGAAGGACTGTTTGCCTGTTTGTTTTCTAAAGAGACTAAGAGAGGAAGGGTGTGGAATAGGGTGGGTGGGGAGGTGGGGAGGATCTAGGAGGAGTTGGAGGAGGCAAAAATATGATCAGAATACACTGTCTGAATAAAAATTAAAAATACAACCCACAATCTCAAAGTTTTGCAGTGATAGAACATAGCATACCAGAAACAATCACTTACAGCAAGAAGTGATCCAAATTAATCCATCAGGTGTGGTGGTTCTCAGATATAATAGTAGAGGTAATGATAATGCCTACAATAAATTAATTACATTGACTTATGGAATCTAGTTATTTAAATGAGAAAAAATCTGTTTCCTTCACAAAACATTTTGCAACAGGTCTTTCTGATTGTTGGCACTTTCTTTTGTAAGAGGTATGTGTTCCACATTCTGAGTTTGACACTTGTTTCCTAGGTCCTCATGTAGGCAGTCAAGGTCAACTAAAGAAGGAGATGACTGTGGAGAATCACCCATTTCATGACTGTGCTTATCATGATTGTTCACATTCTGATGATCACAAGGCTACCTCACTACCTACTGAGCGAGATGTTTTCAATTGTGCACTCAAAAGGAGAAATATTGACTTTGGGAAACTTGTAAGCAGTGCTCAACATACAGATTTTTCTATATTTACTGGGTAAATGATGCATAATTTTGGAAGACTTGTCAAATCAGGAGCTGTACATTGAAGGTCACCAGTAACCAAAGTTTTCACCAAAAAATGGCCAATACCTCAGGGCTGAGATCCCATATCCTTATAAGGCTTTGCTTGAACGTTTACTATTAACATTTGATGAAGGCCTCTGAGTTTACAGTTTAGAGATTTATAGGCATGGATCACCATTTCATAAATGTTTGTCCAAATAGCAAAGTTTATTAATACAGCTACTTCCATATAGGATTTTAATAGTGTAGGCAAAGGATGCTTACATAACTAGTCCTTAATGGATTCCCAGGCATGGAGCCCCTAGTGGTTTCCATTGTAGAGATCACTGCTCATGTGTCATCACAAATGTCGACTGAGGGAAGTAGGTGCACTATGTGTTAGTCTGATGACAAATGACTTTTGGAAAATTTGATCTGGTTTCTTTGGGACATTTGTCTTTTCTTCTATGTCATGACACCTTAATAAGCCTGGCTAGGTAAGAACTACATAGCAGTTCTGAAAATCTTTCTGGCACATCACTAGATCTGAGGTAGCCGGGAAAAGAATGGATAGCCAGCATTGGGAAGAGTCTTCCTGAGATCAAAGATAATGCAGATGGTATTAATTTAAAGATAAAGAGAGGTACATGTCTGATTGCAATTTTGGTCACCTCCATTAATCTGTAATTGAAACGAAACTTCTGACCTTTTCAGTTGTCTAACCTCATAAATGTCATTTTGTGCTTAAGTCAGTTTGAGTGGAATTTAGTTTTACCTGTAAGTATAAACAGGAATGACTTTTACAGGTTTGTACCTAAAATGTGATTGGTGATTTTACTCAAGATGCAGTTGTAAAGAAACAACACTCCCTGAAGCAGAATCCTAGGGAGCAAACAAGTTCAGATTTGGAATAACTGTGAAGAAGGATAAAAGCAGTTATAGAAAGAGGAAGTCACTGAAAAATTAGAATAGAAATTAAGCAAACTCCAGATCAAATCATGCAAAACAAGCAAACAGGTGAGCTGACACAAAAACACTGATAACAAAATGACAATGTGGAGAAACCAAATTCATTAGCATGCAAAGATCCCAGAAAGTAACGATTTTGATCTATTTTACATATGGAGAAGATAATTGGTGCCTAGAACATTGCTGGGCATGTAGTAGGCATCAACAACCATTTAAAAATGAATAAAAGATTCAGAATTAGATAGAAAACCTAAGTCCCCAGCTACTTTGAAATTGGGAATTTTTAGACACTCTGTCCCAATATTTTTTTTAATATTTTCAATAATGAATAAGAATGCCAGATTAAACTAAAGAAATGGTAATGGATAATTTTAGAAATTTGTTTAAAAATAATAAAACATGGGGAAAACTTGAAGAGTGGAAGTAAACAGCAGAGATAACAAATCACTCCTTAGAAATGTCCAGCCATGAAAAATGAATCTATTAAAAACTTTTTAATCAATGGGAGAAACTATTGATCTGAGATCATGTAGATCTTACACTCTTCCACAGACAATATCTCCTGGAACACTTGAAAACACAGATTGCTGGGGCCAGTTTAAGCTGTTAGAAGGTGGGGTGTGATATCAATTAATCCATATCTATAAATAAGTCACTCATTTGGGTACTCTGAGAATGATTCTGATTATGGGTCCTCTACATTCAACCCACTCCCTTGATCTCACATGTAAGAAAACCAACACACACAGGAAAACCTGGATGCTGGAAGACAGAACTCAAGGGTTCAGATTCTCAATAACCTTCCTCATGATGCTATGCTATCATACCCTAACACAGGATCCAAAATGCCTGTATCTTACTTTGGAGGAGATGAATAATAACCCAGAAGTTGATAAGATTCCTCTGATTTTTCAATTCATTTATTCTCTAAAGCTTAAATGGTAAGAATCATAGTCATGGATAAGAGGAGATCTCTCAAATTCTCCTAAATTCAATATTATGAATATTTAATACTGCTATCCAAATCGGGCTACCAATTCTGAGTAAAAGGATGAAGTAGGACCACCAACTAGCACTCTTGGTCTTCATAACTATAACACACACACACACACACACACACACACACACACACACACACACACACTTTGAAATACAGCAGTAGCTATAATCTCTTCATATTACAATGCTTTCATCCTGTTTTTCACACTCACAACATGAAAACCTCTCCTAGCATAGATTGATATCCTCAGCTCTTTCTTTTGTTAACTCAGCCCTCATATTTTTATAGACAATAATACCAGAATATAGGAAACCTAGGCACTCTTGAAAATCTTAGATGGTTAGACTTCAGGACATTAGCATCTAAATGGTTCAAGCATTCTGAAGCTGTGAAATCCCCCAGAGTAACTTGAAGGGTGCACTCCCTTGTACTATCTGAGCCCCCATGATTCTTCTCTGCTGCTGTGCCTGTAGAAGCAACAAGATTATTTTCAGCTTATGTCACAAAAGTTCCAATTAGTCAGTGCTTGTGACTTTTAGACTCTAAATGGAAAAATTGTAGTCTTGGATAGGTTGGCGGAGACCTCTTTAAAGATTAGTTGTTCAGTTTTCCTTGAATATTAATAACTGTACTGAATAGCAAGTCATCCAAGAATTAAAAACACATCTGAATATTCTGAGAAATACTGCTTATTCTAAGATAAAATAGTTTGACACCAGCATGCTAAATTAAATGCTTACAAACAGCTCAGTGGCAAAAACAAAAGGCAGTAGGTTTGTGACTTCCTAATTGCCTTATTCTTATGAAATTAGCATTTCACATGGAAAAAGATGAGATTTGCCAGAGCTAATTCCACTGGAGATGTTTAATTCACCACATCATTATCAATTATCTCATAGGAGACTGCTCAGGTATTTTCTGTCACATCTTAACTGCTGGAATGTTCCTTTCTCTCTTTTGTTCTCTGATTTACAGCCTAATTTACTTGCCATAAAAACACGTGTGCTCATGCATTTCTCAGCTTTGCTGGGAACCTTGGAAGCATTTCTCTGAGCATATCCCATCTCTGAGGGCCATTTCACTCCTCAGTGTTGTATTTATGAACCGTAGCTGAGATAGCTCAATAAGCAGTGCAAAGCCATTCCTACCTGATGCATTTTCCTATTCCTCTCAGATTCCAATGCAATTTCTGCTTTATCACTAGCCATCTGCAAGATACAACCTATGTGTTATCACTAGCCATCTGCACAGTGCAGCCTACATGTTATCAAGTGTTCTGTTGCACTTTTCTCCACTTGTTTTCTATCTGAGGCTGTTGTGGTCTTAACTGAATTTTAAACTCCTTAGGACAAGAACCAATTCTGGCTCCCCTTCTAGACTCAACCAAGATCTAAGTAACTCACACATATAAAACAAATGTTTGTTGATTGACTTTAGAGGCTGCTGCATATTGATTTTGAACAAGTGTTTACAAAGCTCATCTAAGGATCTGACTCTATTTCAATGTTTTAATTAATTAAATTTATTCATTTATTTTACATTCCAACCACAGTTTCACCTCCCTCTTCTACTCCCATGCCCTCCACCCACCTCACCTCTATTCCCTCCCCCCATCTACTCCTCTGTTTCTATTCAGAAAGAGGCTGGCTTCATGGGTATCAACAAAGCATGGCATATCAAGTTTCAGTAGACTAAGCTTCTCCCCTTATATAAAGGCTGGGCAAGGCAACCCAGTATAAAGATGCCAGCCAAATCATTAGGGACAGTCCCTTCTCCCACTGCTAGGAGTCCCACAAGTAGACCAAACTACACAGTTTTCAGATATATAGAGGGCCTAGAATGGTCCTATACAAGCTCCCTAGCTGTTGGTCCAGAATCCGTGAGCTCCTATGAGCCCAAGTTAGTTTTTATTGTGGGTTCCCTTGTGATGTTGACACTCAGGGCACTTAAAATCCTTCATTTCTCTCTTCAGCAGGATTCCACAAGTTCTGCCCAATGCTTGACTGTGTCCATGTCTTTGAATAAAGAAATTGAAGAAGACATCATAGATGGAAAGTTCTCCCACAGTCATGGACCAGTAGAATTAATACAGTAAAAATGGCCATTTTACCAAAAGCAATCTACAGATTCAATGCATTCTCTAATAAAATTCCAACATAAGCCGGGCAGTGGAGGTGCACAACTTTCTCTGTGAGTTCGAGGCCAGCCCGGGCTATCAAGTGAGTTCCAGGAAAGGCACAAAAGCTACACAGAGAAACCCTGTCTCGAAAAAAAAAAAATTCCAACACAATTTTTTTTAAGTTTTTTTTTTTTATATACCCCGGCATATAACTTCAAAAGTTCCCATAGTCTATCACAGTCTCAGCAATGTTTTGAAGTCCACAGTTCAGTCTCATCTGAGATACATGCAATCTCTTAACTATAATCCCCTGAAAAATCAACATCAAAAAAAAAATCACATACTTCCAACATATAATGGCACAGGATACACATTGCCACCCCAAAACATAGGGAAGGGGTACTGTGAGGGAATACTGGACCAAAGCAAGACCAAAACCAGATGGGCAAACTCCAAACTCTGCATCATCTCTGATACTGAAATGTTCTTCATATCTCCAACTCTGTTCAGTTTTGTTGACTACAACATACTTTTTTCTCTTGGGTTGGTTGTACTCCCTGTTAGCAGTTTTCCTTGGCAGGTATCCCATGACTCTAGCATCTTTAATGTCTTGGAGTCTCCATGGTAATCCAGGCTTCAACTCTACAGCTTCACACAACGGCCTCTCTAGTCCTCAATTCAGGGACATGCCTGACTCAGGCCTGGACTTGGCAGTTTTCCTTAAATGTGGATGTATATTTCATATCACTATTCTTCAATCCCTAACTCTAAAGCCAGAATCATGTGGCTGAAGCTGCCAAGTTCTGCTGCTCATGGGGCTAGAACATGGCACCCTTGCTCATTTACATCTTCACCAGCTTTCTGTTTTCTACCTTCACTACCTAAGCTTGGCTATCCTGAAACTAGATCTGCAGACCAGGCTAGACTCTGAACTCAGTGATCTACCAGCCTCTGCCTTCCCAATGTTGGGATTAAAGGCATCCACCACCACACCTGACTCCAAGCATTTCTTTAATTCACAAGTTGGAAACTCAGCTGGGTGGGATCTTGCCCTGAGGTCACCAATCCCTTTATTCCATTTCTTAATCTGTTTATCTTCTTGAACACAGGACTTAGTTCCAATCTACTTTTTGATGCTCTTTTTCTGCTTAAATTTTATATTTTGTAATTTACCCTGATCTGTTTGCTCCTCTTCATTATATATTTTCATTAGAGTTACCATTAATAACCACACAACAGCAACTATACTAGGCTGTTTTGAGATTTGCTCTGCAAACAGAATCAATACAAAACTCTTCACTTTAGCCTCAGGCAGACTCTTCCAACAAGGGAAAAAAAAAAAAAAACAGCCACTTTTTTTCCCACCAAAATATCACAAGAAAGATCTCTAAGCAACTTACTAAAATTCTTCTCCTCTGAAACCTCTTCAGTGAGCACCCCCCAGTTCATCAAAACACAGCCAGCACCACTGTCTTCCACCCTCCTACAGTATGGCACATTAAGCAGCACTTAAAGTGTTCAACTGCTTTTCTAATCCACAGTCCCAAAGTCCATATTACTCCAAGCAAAAACATAGTCAGTCCCTGGTCCAACTTCTGTCTTAGTTAGGGTATCAGTAACCACAGCAACTCTTAGAAAGAAAATGTTTAATTGGCATGGCTCACTTTTAGTTTCAGAGGTTCAATCCATTATAATCATGTCAGGCAGCATGGAGGAATGCACACAGACGTGGTGCTGGAGGAATATCTGAGAGTTTTACTTCTTGTAGACAACAGGAAGTCAACCAAGTCACTGAACTTATCCTGTGCATAGGAAAACCTCAGAGCCTGCTCCCTGACAGTGACACTTCCTCCAACAAGGCCATACCCTATAGATGTATCCAACCATCTTATTAAATAAGAAACACAGAAACAATGTAAAAGAGAAAGCCGAGAGGTCAGAGCTCAGAGCTAAAATCTCACCCTTCCTCCTGCTGTCCCAGCTTCGCGAAAAGAGACCTACTTCCTGTCAGTTCGTTTTTTTATAGTATGTTGTTCTGCCTTCTCATTGGTTGTAAACCCAAACACATGACTGCCTCGTCACTGTCTGAATGTACAGCCCCCTAGGTCTTAAAGGCATATGTCTCCAATGCTGGCTATATCCCTGAACACACAGAGATCTTATGGGATTAAAGGCGTGTGCCACCACCGCCACACTCTTGCTATGGCTCTAATAGCTCTGACCCTGAACACACAGATATCTATGGGATTAAAGGCGTGTGCCACCACCGCCACACTCTTGCTATGGCTCTAATAGCTCTGACCCCCAGACAACTTTATTTATTAACATACAATCAAAATAATAATTCAGTACAATTAGATTACCACCACATTTCCCCTTTTCTATTTTAATAAAAAGAAAAAAAGCAAAAGGTTATAACTAACAAAAGAAAAACTATATACAAAAGTACAATAACTATATACAATATATACAAGTAATAAATACCTAAACAGGTATGTGACAAATCAGAGAAAATAATTCCATTATCTATCCTATTTTGGTAAATCCAAGATGTATCTAATGCACTTTCTATCCTAATTAATTTTCAACTATAACTAACTAATCTTCAACCATAACTAACTAATCTTCAACTCCCTCAGAGACCCAAGAAGGGAATAATATTAGCTAACAAAAATAAAAACAGGAAGTGCATCCAAGCAACTTCCAAAAAATTTTGTGAGTTGACAGAAATAGCCAGCTGCCTGGGCAGTCACCTGAGGTTTCTCCGCAGTGTTGGGGCATCATCTTCAGCCTATAGGCTTAGTGTATCTGACAGACTCATTTGTGAAGTAGGATGTACACAAGGTCAACAGTTCAACCTCACATTGGGTGAGAGCAGTCCACATACCAGAAACACCTGAATTCCACTAGTGTCCTGTCATGATTCAGGATTTTAAATTCTGGAAATTGTTGACAGTTTTTTAATTCAGCTGTCCATTCTTCTAGGCTGTGTATATATGGCTTCATCTCAGCATCCCCTTCTTCTCCACATCCCTCTATTAAATGCCAGTCTACTTTTGAGAGGCATGAGCTTTCAGCTGCTGTTCCATTGTACAACAGAATCCATCGACCCTCTGCCTGTTAAGCTGCCTTCGAAGAAAAGGGCACTGTACCTTTTCCGGATGTGAAGGCCACTTCAGGGATGGGGCCATATTGTCCTGGCCTCAGAAGATGCCTTTTGATAAAGCCATAACCACACTTGTTTTGGCAAGAATCAGTAGTCCCTTGTTTCGTGATCTGTGTGTCCATTTTGTCCTGTTGATTTGAGGATACTTTGTTGTCCAGTGGCTAACTTTTGCCAAAATGAAAGTTGACTCCATATGCAGTTTCTTCAATGCCCATATTTTCTCTAAAGTAGATTGGTACTGCCAGGAGCCGACATGTCTCAAAAAAGAAAAATTTTCTAAGTTATTAAAACATTTTAAATGCCATATTCTGTAGATCTCTGAAGGGTTTGAAGATGACCTGTCTAAAACATCTCTGCTCAATTTTTAAAACATATCTAATATGACTACAAGTTCTATGATAATGTCTAACTACTAGCTTTCATTTCTTTATATCCTAATAGTTGGTAATAATAACATTCAAGGATCAGAAATTTGCATTACATTGTTAAATGAATGGTATAAATGCAATTAGAAATATACATATAGCATTTTCTAACAATATCAGTTTCAAATTTGTATACAATATAAAACAATTCAATCCAATGTATTTAAAACTAGTAATTGTCTTTTTCTTTTCTTTCTTTCTTTTTTTTTTTAAACAAGAACCTTAAATCTAATCTCCTTTGCTTAGCCTTTTTCTTATCCCTTGACAATAACTTGTAACCAACCCCCCTAAATACTGAAAATTATCCCAGACCCAAAACCCATTAAAAGGACCAAAAAACCACCCTCCCCACACCACCTCTTTGGGAATGTGGGCGTCGTATTCTTAAAATTGCTTCCTGCTGGGTATGGGCGAAGTTTTCTTTATCCTGAAAGAAAAATTTTAGGTTAATTGTCAAATTCTAGGAGAGGTAACTATATCCTTCATTATCCAGTCTGTGTATAATGCCAAAGTTCAGGGTTTATCTCAAGTCCTTATTCAAGTAGTCTTTGAGACTGGATCATCTCAGCTAGTCATCTCAAATTTGCTCTGAGCACCTTGTAGTTCAAAGCTGATCTGTGGATGATGTTTGTCAGCTTAATGATATTATTATTGTCCACGTGGAATTGTTGTTGTTGTGGGCCCCCATCTTCTTTCTGGAGACTTCAGTTGATGTTAGGCCTGGCCATGATTTCCTGCAGAAAACTGATAAGAGACTCGAACACAAAAACATATATATGCAGCTAGCCTTTTTTCTAGAATTAGTACTCTATGTGACCATTCATATCTTAACAAAGTTTAAAATGTATATATATATATTAATCTTGTAAATTTTGATATAAAATTTATACTTTGAGAAAAGTTTAAAGAATCAGAATAGAATCAAAGAGTTGAGATTAGTAATAGAATAGTCCCTTAATTAATTTTGCTTTTGTCCTGTACCATAGCAAAAGATGGCTCTTATTCTGGCATGATACAGGGAGTTTGCATTTACCTTTTAACAACATGCTTGATTTTAAAGAAGGAGAGAGCCATTCTCCAACTCCAAAGTCAGCTTTAAATTTTAATTGAACTGGGACTGTTAGAAGACCAATAGTGTTAAATCTTTAGAGAAAAGCAGAAACAAACATTTAGGAAGACATAAAATTTTTTTAGATAATATATACCCATACACCGTTTCACTCTGTTTCTTGGGATAGATGATTTGTCACTTTTCTTCAGTTGTCTCATTTGTCCAGTGTTCTTCAGATTCCTTAACCTTCATTCTCCTAAAAGACAAAAACAAAAACCTTTCCCCAAGACTAATTTTGGGGATGTTTCCTTTTGACAAGTTATTATCTGATTAAATGAAAAGGCATGTGTTATTGATACAAGTTAGTTTAAATTGGATGTTCATGCTGGTTGATGAACTATCACCTCCTCAATTAAGAGGTCTCTCTTGTTCAAATTGAACCTTTATCAATTTTGACGGTACCCACAGCTTATCTTCTCCTGTAGAAACAAAAGCAAAACCACGTCCCCAATGTAATACATACCCTGGTTTCCATTTTGAGGTCAGCACATCCTTAAAGTATATAGGCTGATTTAATTCTGTAGTTTTTTCTATTATCCAATGTCTCTCTGCAGCTGTTGTTCCTTTCTCATTGGCATTCAGAAAATTCAAAGTTAGAAGAGCATTATGCAGTCTATTTCTGGGGGTTTTTGTTACCCATTTCTGTTTGTTTAGCATATCCTTTAGAGTTCTGTTTGATCTTTCTATAACTGCTTGACCTGTAGGATTATGTGGTATGCCTGTAATATGCTTTATATTGTAATAAGCAAAAAACTGTTTCATTTTAACAGAGACATATGATGGAGCATTGTCAGTTTTGATTTGTGCAGGTATACCCATGATGGCCATAACTTCTAGCAAATGAGTGATTGCAGAATCAGCCTTTTCAGAACTCAAAGCAGTTGCCCATTGAAATCCTGAAAAAGTATCAATGGTGTGGTGTACATATTTCAGTTTTCCAAATTCTGCAAAGTGAAACACGTCCATCTGCCAGATTTCATTTCTCTGAGTACCCTTTGGGTTACATCCTGCTGGTAATGGTGTTTGATTGTAGAAGGAACAAGTAGGAGATTTCTTTACTATTTCTTTGGCTTGTTGCCAGGTTATGAAAAAATCCTTTTTTAAACCTTTACTATTAACGTGATGTTTTTTATGAAATTCTGAGGCCTCCAGCACATTTCCTATCAATAATTTATCAATCTCATCATTGCCTTGTGCTAGAGGGCCTGGCAGACCAGTATGGGATCAGATGTGAGTTATAAATAAAGGATGATTCCTTTTCCTGATTGTATCTTGTAATTGAATAAATAGTGAAGTTAATTCTGAAGCATCAGGGATAAATTCTGCAGTCTCAATATGTAACACCACTCTTTCAGCATACTGAGAGTCAGTTACTATGTTGAGAGGTTCTGAAAAATCCATTAATACCAACAGAATAGCATACAATTCTGATTTTTGAACTGAATTATACGGACTTTGAACCACTTTACTCAAATTTTCTGATTTGTAACCTGCCTTTCCTTCTTTGTTGGCATCTGTATAAAATGTACGAACTCTAGATATGGGTTTTTGCCGTACAATTTGAGGCAAGATCCAATCAGCTCTCTTTATAAGATCAATTCTATTACTTTTGGGATATTTGCTGTTAATTTCTCCCAAAAAATTACTGCAAGCTCTTTGCAAAGGTTCACTTTCTGTCCATAATTTTTCAATGTCCTCCTTAGTTAATGGTACGACAATTTCTGCTGGGTCTATGCCTGCTAATTGACGAAGTCTCAATTTTCCTTGGTAAATCAAGTCAGAGATTTTTTCCACATAAGTTTTTAATTTTTTATTTGGTTTATTTGGTAAAAATATCCATTCCAATATAATATCTTCCCTCTGCATTAATATTCCAGTAGGAGAACGCCTAGAAGGTAAAATAACCAAAATGCAATCCAGCTTTGGATCAATACGATCCACGTGTCCTTCATGCACTTTCTTTTCTACCAAGGCCAATTCTTTCTCAGCTTCAGGTGATAATTCTCTTGGACTATTTAAGTCCTTGTCACCTTCTAAGGTTCTGAACAAATTAGTCAGTTCATCATTTTTTACCCCAACAATAGTTCGTAGATGAGAAATATCTCCAAATAATCTTTGAAAGTCATTAAGAGTCTGTAGTCTATCTCTCCGAATTTGCACCTTTTGGGGTCTAATTTTTTGTAGCTCTATTTTATATCCTAAATAATTAATAGAATCTCCTCTTTGTATCTTTTCAGGAGCAATTTGTAATCCCCAGCAAGGCAAAATTTTCTTTACTTCTTCAAATATTATTTCTAAAGTATCTGCATTTGAGTCAGCTAGTAAAATATCGTCCATATAATGATAAATTATAGATTTAGGAAATTTTTTACGTATCACTTCCAATGGCTGTTGTACAAAATATTGGCACAGAGTTGGGCTATTCAACATTCCCTGAGGGAGGACCCTCCATTGAAATCTTTTAACTGGTTGAGAATTATTATAAGTAGGTACCATGAAGGCAAATGTTTCTCTGTCTTTTTCTTGTAAGGGTATTGAAAAGAAACAGTCTTTTAAATCAATAACTATGAGAGGCCATCCTTTTGGTAACAGAGTAGGCAAAGGCATCCCAGATTGTAGAGAGCCCATTGGCTGAATTACTTTGTTAATTGCTCTAAGGTCTGTTACCATTCTCCATTTACCAGATTTCTTTTTAATAACAAATACAGGAGAATTCCAAGGGCTGGTTGATTCTTCAATATGCTGAGCATTTAACTGTTCTTCTACCAGCTCTTCTAAAGCCTGGAGTTTCTCTGTTGTTAAAGGCCATTGCTGGACCCATACAGGCTTGTCTGTTAACCATTTTAAAGGTAGAGCTGTTGGTGTCTTTGGAAGATCATCAGTTATTGTGCCCTGTTCTTGTATAATATGGATGGCTGGTGACCACTCATTAGAACAATATCTTCTGATATTTCTCTCAGTAACATGTGCTAGTTTATGATTTGTTTCTGAGATTGGAGGGATGTTAATCTGAGTATTCCATTGTTGCAACAAGTCTCGACCCCACAGGTTCATAGTTATGTTAGCCACATATGGTTTTAATTTTCCTCTCTGTCCTTCTGGACCTATACATTCGAGCCATCTTGCACTCTGTTTCACCTGAGATAATGTCCCAATTCCTAACAGTTGAACGTTTACCTCCTGAAGAGGCCAAGTTGGATGCCAAAATTCTGGTGCTATTATGGTAACGTCCGCACCTGTGTCTACCAGACCAGACAACAAAACACCATTTATTTTTATCGTTAATTTTGGTCTTTGTTCATTAATAGAAGTTTGCCAAAAAATTTTCTTTATGTTTTCTCCTGAATTTTCTATTCTCTCTGTTTCATCATTCTGACCAGCATGATTTATTCCAATAGGCATTTGGTTATTTAATCGCTCTCCAGAGCAGGCATTTCCTCCATGGCTGCCGGAAAGGTTTGAACTGGATTTGCACTGGGGGCCTGCCTGAGGCCCCTCTGGGAGTTTCCCGAAGACTGAGGCAAAGGATTACCCTGTCTGTCCTTTGTTGATCTACATTCGTTGGTCCAGTGTTTTCCCTTACCACACCTTCTGCATACTCCAGAAGGAAGGGGCATTCTGTTGCCATTGTTCCTTGAAGAAACATTGTTTCTGGAAATGACCTGTCTACAGTCCCTTTTCAAATGTCCTTGCTTTCCACATCCAAAACATCTAACACTCCTCAAACCTTTTGAAATTACTTCTCCTACCCATGTATCATCATGCTCATCAGCTTCAACATTAATTGCTTCTCTAATCCAATCTTCCATAGGTGCAGATCTTGCCCTTAATGGCCTGATTATTCTTTTGCATGCTGCATTCGCATTCTCAAAGGCCAAAGATTCAATTATTGCCTTACCAGCTTCTGAATCCGAGACGATTCTCTTTACTGCTGAAGCCAGTCTTTGTAAAAAATCTGTAAAAGACTCTTTTGGGCCTTGCTTCACCTTTGTAAATGACTCAGATTTTTTTCCTGGTTCCTCAACTTTGTCCCATGCATTCAAGGCTGCCGTTCGACATAAAATTAGGGTTTGGACATCATATAAACATTGTGTTTGTGCTGAAGCATATTGGCCTTCGCCCATAAGCTGATCCTGGCTAACTTGTATTCCTTTATCCCTCCATTGTTTTTCTATGTTTTTAGCCTCCTCCTTAAACCAAGTCAGAAATTGAAGTCTCTGGCTGGGTTCCAGAACACCTTGTGCGAGGTCCCGCCAGTCCTGTGGTACTATCCTATTATATGTTGACCAAGAGTTTAACATTTGCTTTACATATGGGGAATGCATGCCATAAGATACTATTGCCTCATTAAACCTTTTTAAATCCAACATTTCAATTGGAGCCCAATTATTTTGTGTAGCCATTTGATCAGGCATCTGCTGTACGGTTACAGGATAAATTAAGGGTGACTGTGTGAAAACAGGCTTTCTTTCTGCAACCTTATGATCCCGACTTGAAACAACTTCACTGTTAATTTCTTCTGTCTGAATTTTTACAGGTTTAACAAGTTCTTCTAAAGCTGTTATCCTGGCACTTAAATTGACTATCTTTTTAAATATTAAAATGTGGATTATTATAGTGATAAGGTGCATAATTCCACCAATACTAATATTATATAGTTGTTCCATTGCCAGACTGCCTAAAATTTCGAACAAAAACCAATTTTCTTCCAATGTACACATAAAACCCATTTGTTTTTTAATGTAGAAAAAAATTCTCTTTTAGATAGTTTCCTTTAAAATATCTGATATATTATGACTTACCAAATCTGCGTAGAACAGTAGAAATCCGAGGGGATTTTCAAAGCAGCCACCTAGTGTCCCAGGTGTAAATCCAAAGAGAAAGAGAGAAAGAGAGAGAGAGAGAGAGAGAGAGAGAGAGAGAGAGAGAGAGAACAAGAGAGCGTATCTGGCTAAAGTTTAAATGCAGCCACATGTTCCCTCTTGTGCCGAGTCAAGGCTTGGGTCTGGCTTCCTTAAGCTCAGACCACGTGCGTTGGCTTTACAGGCAGGGCCCTGTTCGGCAGGGCAACTCTGAGTTGTTTGTAGCACCGGCTTTAAGCAAGCAGGATTTAAGCAAGCAGCTCACCGATAGTCCAGCATGAGGTCAAGCAGAACTAGACCCAGGCTAAGAAGCCGCTGCTCAGACTAAGAAGCCGATCGCCGCCGGCCGCTGCGTGCTGCCACCGCCGCTGCTGCTGGTGCGGGCCACCTGCCGCCCTTGCGGGAAAGCGGACCTGCCTCCAAGCCAAGCAGTTTTTAATGGATTCTTGTCACGTTGGGCGCCAGATATAGATGTATCCAACCGTCTTATTAAATAAGAAACACAGAAACAATGTAAAAGAGAAAGCCGAGAGGTCAGAGCTCAGAGCTAAAATCTCACCCTTCCTCCTGCTGTCCCAGCTTCGGGGAAAAGAGACCTACTTCCTGTCAGTTCGTTTTTTTTTATAGTATGTTGTTCTGCCTTCTCATTGGTTGTAAACCCAAACACATGACTGCCTCGTCACTGTCTGAATGTACAGCCCCCTAGGTCTTAAAGGCATATGTCTCCAATGCTGGCTATATCCCTGAACACACAGAGATCTTATGGGATTAAAGGCGTGTGCCACCACCGCCACACTCTTGCTATGGCTCTAATAGCTCTGACCCTGAACACACAGATATCTATGGGATTAAAGGCGTGTGCCACCACCGCCACACTCTTGCTATGGCTCTAATAGCTCTGACCCCCAGACAACTTTATTTATTAACATACAATCAAAATAATAATTCAGTACAATTAGATTACCACCACAATACCCACTCCAAAAAAACCACACCTCCTAATAGTCCCACTCTCTATGAGATTATTGCATTCACAGTTATTAAACTAAAGCAATAAAAAGTTGGGGGATAACCCAGCTAGAGGAGTATTTGCCTTTGTTGCATTAAGACCTGAGTATGATCCCAAAACAAACATTTTATAAACAAAAACCTGCCTGGCATGATAGTATGTGCTAAGCTGAGGAGGCAGAGACAGGCAGATTTCTGGGGCTATGGCTTAGTAGTCAAGTCAGAGGTCAATGAGAGAAAATTAAGGTGAATACCTCCTAGAAGCAGTATCCTAACACCCTAGACCCTGCTCTTTCTTTTGCATGTGTATATCTGTCCATGTGCATCTGTGTATCACACACACACACACACACACACACATACACACACAAATAATAATAAAAACAATAATAACAATAATAATAATAAATCCTGAGCTAAGCTAGTGGGTCTGAGTAAGAGCCATGTCTGCTGTATTTTCAGCAAGATTTCTTGGTTTATGGAGGACACATTTAAAATCAAGAAGATGGACCAAAGGTTGGTTAACAGTTTCATTAGAGAAAGAAAAGTATCTTGAGCTTCTTGGACTATATAGTCTCTGTTATAAACTAAACGTAGCTGAAGTTTTCCTTGCCCACAGTCAGGACAAATCTCTCTCACCTGCCAGTCCCACAACTGCTCAAACCCAAATAAACACACAGGGGTTTACATTATTTTCAAACTATATGGCCCAATGGCTCAAGCTTCTGGCTAGCTAGCTCTTACATGTTAAATTAGCCCATTTCTATAAATCCAGACTTTGCCACATGGCTTGCTTACCAGTACTTTACATCTTGCTTCTTCTGGCAACAGCTAGCAGCATCTCTTCAGCTCTGCCTTTCTTCTTGTCTCTCTAGTTGGAATGTCCTACCTAACCTTATTCTGCCTCACCATTGGCCAAACAGCTTTATTTATCAACCAATCAGAGCAACACATAGTCATAGCATACAGAAAGACATCCACAGCAACTGAATCTGCCTTTGAAATAGGCACAGCCATGCTGTGTTCTAACAAAACTTTATTTACAAAACCATGTATCACATGAGACATAGCCAGTAGACTGCAATTTGTCTAACCTTGGATTCCATCATAAGGACACAGGCCCCATGGGCTTTTTGAAGTTTAGGTAGGAATTATCTTTAGTATCAACAAAAACAAATTTCAAAAAAATAAGATGCTAATAGTCTAGATCAATGGTTCTAGTGAGTCACAGCCCCTTTGGGGGTCGCACTAACCTTTCACAGGGGTCACCTAAGACCATCAGAAAACACAGATATTTATATTATGATCTATAACAGTACCAAAATTACAGTTATAAAGTAGCAACAAAAATAATTTTATGATTAGGAGTCATCACAATATGAGAAATTGTATTAAAGGGTCTCAGCATCAAGAATATTGAGAACCTATTCTAGATGCTTAAAGATCTTAGTTTTACCAGATAATAAATTCTGGGCTTCTAGTTAGCAGTTCCACGGATACACATAGGTATAGATTTACCTGGCTCAATTTGTGCTAGATTAGTGAGAAAGAAAATCAGTAGCTATTCAGTGTACCCAGTCCACAATGTAACTAGTCCACTTCTTTAATGTAAGCATACATTCATTGATTTATCTTTTGCCTTGTTTTATTTTACAGTGGTTTTAGAAAGTTAAGATTTAACTGACTCTCATTCCTAGGAAACATTTTTAGGAACCAAGAAAATCCAACTTGCTTTTAATTGTCAAGGGATGTCCTCAAAATGAGCTCATGGTCCAATTGTTTTGTTCACCTTGACTGTCTCCCTTGCGTCTGACATAATTTCTAAGCTTCTCTTCACAGTTTAAAAAGACTGACAAGTGAATATCAATACCTATTCATAGTTCCAATTCCTTCCTTATGACTGATTTCCCAAAATAAATCAATTACATAGACGAACAATTAATCTGGAGGATGAACTTCACACCCCAGACAATGTTTAAATAATCAGATGATAATGGATACATTTTATTGATGCTCTCTATACTCAATTTACCCTCCCCCCCCACACACACTTCCTTCTCAACAAATGATTGCTAGTCATAGACTCTCTTTTGGAAGAAAAGAGATGAAGGCCACCAAACAAAGTGTCCAACATTCAAGTATATATTTCCTTTGATTTCTGAATGGAAGAGAATTATCATCTACTGTGGCCTGGTTAATTTCTAGTGCCACTCGTGTACTATGATCTGTCCTAAAGACAGTCTCCATTGCTCCACTGAGTCACCATTTTTGACAAACTTCCTACTTCCAGCTTCTCCTCTTATTATTCTCTCTTTTAACTGCTACCATGTTTCAATTTTATATATAATTTATTTAGAAGAGATGCTTTTCTTAAGTTCTTCAAAAATCACTAATACTTGATGGCTTCTAGACTATAGAAGGAATCACAGTTCACTGATGAAAAAAATTGAAGTACAAAGTACTGTGGCTATCGCTCTGTATTCTGTGAATGTGTTGCTCTGATGGGTTAATAAATGAAGTGCTGATTGGCCAGTAACCAGACAGGAAGTATAGGTGGGACAAAGAGAGAGAAGAATTCAGGAACAGGAAGGCTGAGTGAAGAGTCACCAGGCAGACACAGAGGAAGCAAGATGTGAAGGCAGAACTGGGGAAAGGTACCAAGCCATGTGGCTAAACATAAATAAGAATTATGGGTTAATTTAAGTGTAAGATCTAGCTAGCAAGAAACCTGAGCCATTAGGTCAAACAGTTTTAATTAATATAAGCATCTGTGTGTTTATTTTGGTCTGAGTGACTGCGGGCCCCAGGCTGGACTGGAGAAAACTCCAGCTACAACAAAGCATTTGCAAATGCAGGTCAAATAGGAGAAGATGAGGTCAAATTTATTAGAAATTAAATTTTATCAATACGAAGATTTTGTTATGATGATGTTATGCCAGGGGACATAACAAGGTACCATGAGATGAAATATTCAGATTTATGGTGCCAATTGTTGATGCTTCTATAGAAGTGTTGGTAAGGTTTAGGAGAAATTCTTCTTTTAATGAACAATCAAACCATTTGTCAAGCTAAAAAATAATGTCCAGAATAAAGAATGAAACATGATAATGAAAACAGAGGAACAGTTGTGTGATGTCATTGGAGAGGGCAGAATGAAGTTGTGAAGCTTTGTATTCAGACTGAGCAAGCAAGTAGGCTGACCCTCAATTATCAACTTGTAGAAAAGTTCTGATTTAGTATGCTTTCTTAGTTGGGGTTTCTATTGCTGTGATAAAGAAACTATAAACAAAAGCAACTTGAGGAGAAAAGGTCTTACATTTATAGTCCATCATGAAGGGAAGTCAGGGCAGGTGATTAGTACAACATGGAAGCAGTAACTGAATTAGAGGCCATGGAGGAATGCCACAGACTGACTTTCTTTTTGTGACTCACTTGGCCTTCTTTCTTATACACAAGGACCAATTCCTCAAGGGCAACACCACTCCTAGTAAGGTATGCTCTCCCACATGATTCACTGATTAAGAAAATGTCATATAGACTTCTCTACAAGCAATGAGGATGAAGGCATTTTCTCAATTGCAGTTCCTTCTTCCCAAATATGTCTAGGAGTCTGTCAAGTTGACAAAAACTAACCAGGACATATATCTGGCCTTTATTTACATTTTTTTTTTTTTAGTTTTGTGATTTGTCCTTAACATATCAAATGATCCTTTGGAGTCTGTGTGACTTCATGTGCAAGTTAGGCTGTCACTTGGTACTACTGAGATCCTGCTTATAACATTCTTAGTCCTATCTTGGTAGTCGTGAGCAAATGTGGGTAACCCTTGTCACTCACTGGCTTCATAGGAAGTCACTTATTGCCTAATAGAAGTATTTGCACCATTTAAATAGATATTCCAAAAGAATGAGCTGGACACTTAGTGCCCAGTGCAACATGTGTGAAAAGGTGGCTTAGTGAGAAGTGATTAGGCTATGAGAGCAGTGTGAATGACTTATTAGAATTATCACAGGAGGGGGGTCTGTCACCAAAAGGGAGGGTCTTTCACTTTCATCTTTGTCTCTATCCTGTGACCTTTCACCTTGTGATGTGGAGAAAGAAGCTAAATTCTCATCACATGCTGACACCTCAATCCTAGTCTTCCCTACCTATAGAACAAAATTATAAGTGCCATAAATGTTGCTATTATCCCATAGTAACAAACTGTAGACTGAGACATTCTTCTAATTTTACTGCATTAAAAAAATATGTACTAAATCTAGATCTGATGTTCTTAGATATGGACATCTCCCAAGGATTGTGTTTGGGATACTTGCCAACAGTTTTCTGAAGATGCCACTGTTTCCTGCTCTTGTTACATTTTTCTCAGAACTGTGCTGTCCCTATGGGATGCACATGGAGATGGGGAGGTCAAGACTCTGTATTCGGACAATCCTGTTTAAAGCTCTGCTCTGCCATGATCCCTGTGTGACTTTAACATTTTGACTTCTGCTCCCTTTTCTGTTAAGAGAAGAAAATAAGTCATACTCTTTCTTAGAGCTTTTGGAAAGACTAAAGATGTGAGCCACTGGTGCAGATCTCTGATTTGGATATCTAGCATTTATTAAGCTTACTTCTGCTAAGATTCTTGAAAAGTTGCTCTGAGGAATCACTCATTCCTTGCTCCTAAATCATCTACATTAGAGAGGTTTTCACTCTTCTTCCAAAGGTGAAACAGGAAAATCAGACATTCTGTCACATTTCACCATATTCACAGCTTGGTTCAAGTATGGGCATGAAGATCAAGGTAGATGGATCCATGACATTTGAGAATGGTCTTTTTTTAATTTTCAGAAAGTGATATTTTGCCACTACATTCAAATAAAAGCTGTGGTGGGCATCTTGGTCTATACCCATCAAGCGTAGAAAGGGACCTGTGTCCTTCTGACTTCATTTGAAATTTTTATCCATTGGTGTCTGTTGCTAATGTAACCTGTAGATTTTCAGTTTAATGTATCATCAGATTTCTGTTTCATTTGAATTTGATAGAATGATAGATGAACAGTAATTAATAGATGATCTCATTCTACACCAGTAAGTCTCATTGTGTCTTCCCAGGGTTTCCCTCTATGCAAATACTCAAAGAAAATATATTATCCCCCAGGGTCACAATAGAATATATTCTAGTTTCATAGCTAAAGACAAGTACTTGTTGGCTGGGAAAAGAAATATAAAAACAACTGACCTTTCTTTCCTAAAGCTTGCTATGCAAATCAAATTTGTCTTTTCAGATGCAACATTACTAAAGTTTTCATTAGATAACACTATTTCAGGAATTACCAAACCTGTAAGACGCATCCTTTGCAATCTCTTGAATGAAAACAATGTTTATTAATTGTGTCATTGATTTGTGGCTTCTGAGTTTCAGAAGCATCTTGAAGAAGTAAGAGCACCATCAACAGTTAGTGCTCCATGTAATAAATCCTGATATTAGCACTAATAATGTTGCTACCCCTCAACAATGTAAGGGAAGATTGGAGAAAAATGTTACTATACTGTTGAATTTGTCTGCTTAATGTCTGCCTGACATTTTGTGTTTAGTCTTTTACCAACGTTCCAACTGCATATATTGTTGTCATTTTTTGAAGGATCTCAGGTTAAAGAAATTGATAGAAACAATGTATAAATATGTTTGGGATGGAGGCCTTGAAAGTGTGATGGATACAGATTGATTGGGAGGTGGTTATTAAGCTAAATTATTAGAAAATAAAAGTATTCACTGTACAGTTCCATCTAATATAATCATGGAAAACAGTTAAAAGTTTCCAGATATTAAATTCAGGCTCTCTAATTCTTTATACTAGAAAGCACAAGGTTTCATAGGAAACACCTACCACCAGACAGCAACTTGTGTCTTAGAAAATTATACATACAATGAATTTATAAACTAGCCAATTTGAGGCAGATTGGGTTGAGGAAGCCAGAACAAGGACAGAAGGTAAGAGACTTTTTGCTCTGGGTTTCCTGAAAGGAAGTGAAGTCACACTGCTTTCACCCACTGTTCAGAGTGGTACCAAATGTGAAAAAGATAGTGGTGCTCTCTTAGCCACGGTAGCCTTGGTGATAGGATCCTGTATTTACAACTGACAAGTGAGTCTAGATTCCTCGCATGATGCAGTGTCAAAAATAAAGTCATCTTGCTCAGGGATGCAAATGGTTTTCTAAGACATGGGGAAAGGCCTGATGATATTTCAATACTATCCTGAAATTTCTAGATGATTCTGCATTTTAACTTATTTCATCATGCTCATCTCAAAATGTGTTATAAAAGGGAAGTGAGCTACTTACTATAAAGTCTGTAAATGTGGAGCCTCGGATCACAGCCTTAAATTATTTGACCAAATTTGGATTTTAAAAATTATCACTGATTCATGTAACCACAGAGCCCCTTGTTTGGTTGCCAAGGACCAACCTCCTCCCAACCCCTTTCCCTTGCATGGGGACTGGCCAGTTGGTGAGATGTGTTTTGCTCACAGATTGTCAGAATCAATATTGTGAGCATATCCATTATACCTAAAGGAATCTACAGAGTCAATGCAATCTGCATCAAAATTTCAACAAACTTCTTCACAAAAATTGAAAGTAGTATCTTAAATTTCATATGGAAATACAAGAGACCCAGGATAGTGAAAAGAAAACCAAACAAATAAAAAGAAATACCAGCTGGAAGTAACACCAACACAGATTTTAAGGTATAATTCAGAGCTGTAATAAAAAGAGTACATGCTAGCATGAAAATAGACTCAGTTCCATATTCACTCCCTGGTTGTCATCAGTTCAGTCTCTGTGAGCCCCTATGAGCCCTGGTTAGTTGATTCTGTGAGTTTTCTTGTGGTGTCCTTGACCCCTCTATCTCCTACAATCCTTTCTCCCCATCTTCTGCAGGATTCCCAGAACTCTGCCTTATATTTGGCTTTAGGTCTGCATCTGTTTCCATCAATTGCTAGATGAAGCCTCTCTGATGACAGTTAGGCTAGGCACCAATCTGATCACAGGAGATGACAGTTCATACTATGTATCTGGACACTCTGCATGTATGTTACAGTTATGTAGCTTGGTCCTCTTGTGTAACTCCTAACAGTGGGAACAGTGGTTGTCTCTGAAATTTTTACAGGCTTTTGGGATCCTACTTCTCATACTGGGCCACTTGCCCAGCCCCAATATATGGGGAAGTCCTTAGTCTTACTACAACTTGATATGCCATGTTTTGTTGATCATGGGAAACCTGACCTTTTCTGAACAGAAACAGATTGGGAGGCATGGGAACAGATAGGGTTCAGGAGGAGGGGTTGAGCGGAGATGAGGGAGAGGAAAATGAAGCCAGGATGTAAAATAAATAAATAAATAAATGTATTTACAAAGAAACAAAAAAAAGAAAGAAAGAAAGAAAGAGAATAGACTCATTTACCAGTGGAGTAGGATTAATGAAACATACATAAATAGATCCACACTCCTCAGCCACCTGACTTTTGGGAAAGAAGTCCACAATAAACAATGGAGAAAAGATAGCATTTTGAATAAATGCTACTGGTCAAACTGGACAGCTACATGTAGCATTTGAAAGCTTCTATGGTAGTAAGTTCCCATATGAGTTTATTGAAAAACCTTTGGTATTATTTAACCTATATGTCCTGCTCTGGTCTGTCATAACTCAGCCCACAACTTAATCCTTTCTCCTCCATTATTCTTCTTTTATACTTTGTAGCATCATATTCTTTCTTTCTCTGTTGAAGGCCACCCCACATGGGGCCTTACTAATTTCCTGACCTCAGTGAATATTCCAAAATCAGAGACAATGCTTATATGTGAATATACAGTATAGACAATTTTGAATATCCTATTACAGGTAACATACTAATAATTTGTGCTTAGATTGTTGTTTTACTGTTATATATCAAATTCCTGCTTTGTTCTGCTCTCCCTGAGTTCAGGAAATTGTTATGTGAAATTAGCAATAGAGTTTTATTAAGTATTCAATTTCCCAACTATTAAGGATGCAGTTATATATATAATATATATTATCAGGAGACTGAAAGTGGGCTCTTCTAAAAACATCTAGTATATTGCCTGTTAAAAAAGAAATATTAAAGTACACTGGAACTCAATCCTATAATTTTGGAGGTGAGGAAACATAAATATGACATTAATTTTCTTAATGGTTATGTTTTTAAAGTACCATTAATTTAAAACACTGAATTTATTAAAGAAAAAATTTCAAATAATTATCACTGGGAGTTACTTAAATAAGTAATTGCACTGCTACCTAAATAGAATTTGGGTTTTAGCATTTGTGGCAGGTTAATTAGACAAATAACCATCAATGTGACTTAGCCTACTAAATATACTGCTATTCTGAAGTCTGAAAAAGCTTATTGATATGTTATGTTATTACTGTGAACTGCAGTAACAAAACAATGACTGCTTTGTAACTAAGGCCTTACAGTGAATCATGTTTGGGATGACTTTGCTAACCGAGTGAGTACTAAGAAGACACACATTTTCACGTGACAAGAAAATGTCCTTAGCAACATCACCTGCAATGCCTAGAGCCTCACTTTCTTAGCCTTTATCTTTCTGTAATGAGCCTAGTTGTTACTGTGTTACACAGAACTGTAAAGTTGGAAATCCATCTTTTCATTGATTTGACTTTATACTTGATTCTGAATTCAGAGAGTCTAGGAGCAAACCTTCCTTGTGGATACTGTAATCACCCCTGCCCAGTCCTCTTTGTAGCAATGATGGAATATACTGTCAGCTTTCTGAAGTTTTATGTTGGTCTCATATCAGGAAGCCTGCTAAATCTTAGCCTCTTCACAAGTGAGGTCAGTGGGAGAGAGCAACCAGAAGTGCAAACAGATTCATGAAGTGTTTGACAATGGACTCAGTTGAAGTTAAATATATTTATTCTCCCATTTTGCAGTCTCAGGTCACTGTTCCTCATGGCAGTTAGGTCTCACATGTCTCTTATTTATCTCAAAGTGTTCTCTCTACCTAGCATCCACAAAAGGGCCTAGGTGTAGATCCAAAATAGCCTGGGGTCCTGCATATTCTCAGACAGGTTCTGGAGCACAAAATACCAATTCTATCCTTTACAAAAACTAAACAAAATGGTTATTTCTTCTCTAAGGTCTATTTAAATATGAGTATATTAGCAAGAACTCCTTGTGAATTTTATATGACATATCTTTTGTTATAAATTATTAAATATAATTTGTAGCTCATTATTATCTGCTGCACCTGTGTGTGGTATTATATACTTAAAGATTTGCCAATACAAATTAATTTGAACAATATAGGATGTCAATTTTGTTACCAAAATAGTAGTCATGAAAGCATTCAATATCCAAAGAAAATATATGCTGGGGTATTACTACATTTTGTTCATTGGCGACTTTGTCTACCCTACTACCATTGTAAACTAATAGTAACACACATTTTGGCATTTTGGTGTGTGTGTGTGTGTGTGTGTGTGTGTGTGTGTGTGTGTGTGTGTACTCAGGATATGTGTGTATATATGTGTGGATGCACTTGACACTGTGTGCAGATGCAGAAGCCAGAGGTTGATATCAGTTATCTCTCTTCTGTTGTCCACCTTAGTTTTTGAGACAGAATTTCTCACTGAATCTGGAACTCAACATCCTGGCTAGTCTGGCTAGCCAGCTAGCCCTTGGCTATTCATCTTTTTCTACCCTTAGAGCTTTATAGGCTCACTACATCCCACCTGCACATGAGTATAGAGGATCAGAAATCAGGCACTCATTCTTGTTTAGTAGGCATTTTACCCAATAAGCCATCTTCCCCAGCCCTCTCATTATTCACATTTCTTTCTAAAGCTATTTGGGCGAAACTGACCCAGAGTAGGGGAAGATCCAGGTTAGCAACAACTTTGACCCCATTATTGGAAATATTTCATAAATTTGGAAGGGTACAAGGAGACCAACAAATTTAAATCCTCTTGGAAGAGAAGGGAATTAGAGAAGACAGAATTAAAATGAATAGTCTGAAGATGCCTTTGAAATTGAAAGCTTGGTGCACAGACATTCTGAGGACTGTGCCTATCCCAAGCACACAGATGGACATCAGGACTACCTTAATGACCTGTAAGAGGATCTGTCTGTATTTAATTGGAATAAGGGTGCATGCTACCTTGAATTGGGCACTTGGTAAAGGGCGAGGGGATATTTCATGTAAATTTCTAAGTATAGCTGACCGCTACATCTCCTTTTTCTCATCAGTTGAATTAAGAAATGGTCCTTGTCCCATCTTTTAAGGGAACTAATAACAGCATGTGCCATGGTTTGGTAGAGAATACTTGCTTGTAATTTCTTTTTTTCTTTCTTTTCCTCCCCTCCCTCCCTCCCTCCCACCCTCTGTTCCTTTTTTCCTTCCTTCCTTTTTTTTCCTTTTGATAAATCAGCCTAAATAAATATTTCACAAGAGCAAATTAGATGAGGACAGAAACGCTGTTATTATCACATTTTCTCATCCCACTGATTCAGAAACCTGTCAGCTTCTTTTGAGGAGCAAGTTGTAGTCAGAATGTCATGCATTTTTCTTTGTATAAAAATACAATTCTTACATTGAAAAGAGAAAATGAAAGTCTCTCTCTCTCTCTCTCTCTCTCTCTCTCTCTCTCTCTCTCTGTGTGTGTGTGTGTGTGTGTTTGTGTGTGTGTGTGTGTTTAATAGAAAGGGAAGAGGCGAGAGAGAACAAATATTATAACCACAGTAAAAGGTAATCTATAAAATACATTTAATATTTTAAATATTTTCCATTTTTAAGTTTTGAAAAAACATATCACAGAAGGAAACTTAACATAGGTTGAAAATAAATAAATCTAATGGTGCATCTTAAATATGATGTTCCATGCATTATGACAATGGCCCTGTTTTGTGAGTTATCACACCCAACTTATGGTTATAACAGAAGGCAAGGGACTTCCCAGGGTCATGCATCAAGCAAATCACCATGCTTAAAGATTAGTTCAGGAAATTTGGTGATAAAGACTTAGCGGCTTCTTGTCTGTCTGTCTTTTAAGATGCATTCTGCATCTCACTGCTGATGGCTATTTCACAGAACTGCTGAGCATTGGGTCTCATTCTTGGATATTTAACATGAATAATTATATGTTGTATGTCATCTTTAAAGAAATGTACTCAACTTCCTTTAATGCAGGGCTTAAACAACATATTTTCCATGGAATCATTTTAGAGCATTGCTAAATCTATGCTGTCAGAAGAGCTATTAATGAAGTGAAGCATTAATTATAAGATAATTAAAAATAAGAAAATATTTAGAAATACAATATGGCCTCTCCTCCCATGTGTTTCTTACTTTACTTGTAATATAATTTATTCTACACTGTAAAAATATTCCTAAAATACATTGTTGTAAAGAAAAAAATAATGGTTCTGAGGCAACTATTACCAACACATCATTTATCACATTTCTTCATCTTTATCTACATGCAATTATACTTTGCATAAAATATCACATGATGATTTATGACCAATTTCTTTCTCCAATTCACCTGATGAAATATTCTCTCCTAAAAAAAGTAGTTCAATGAAAAACAATAGCTAATATATGTGAACAATCCAGAGGATTCTGACATTTGCAGCTTGGCATACTCCCACTGATAGATCTCTGTTGGATTTGGAGAACTTTTTCATCTGAACAGAATAAATACATTGATTGGCAACCCCAAGATAGTCTCTCCATTTCACCTTGAACGGTCAAAAAGCAAGTGTTCAAATCCCACTGTTCCCTGATCTTTCATTCTTTCACCTACATACCCTCAGTGAGTCCCAAAGGTAGAAGCATGCTAATCTACAATAAGCTTTTCTCTTTGAGGTCAGCCCCATCCTCCCCACAGGTGATAGACTGGAATGAAAATGATTCTTTCTCAGCAAAACCCGAGAGGGGTGCATGCCAGCAGCAGAGTAGTAGACACTGGCTGCCAAAAAGAACCCAAATATAAATTATAAGCAAGAGGGAACACAGAATCTGAAAATATAGTTTCACTAAACATGAAGAAAATGTCATAAAGTTAAGTCTCCCAACAGAGTACACTTTAATGTGGAATATTGAGGCCAAATAAACTACTGGGTCAATTCTATATAATCTATTGATGCCTTGGCCAGTTACCACTTGGTTGATAGGTGAGGAAGACATTGGCAGTTGTTTTATTGGTGACAATACAGGAAACTTAAGAGAACAAACCAATGACAATAAGTAGAGCTAGTGTAGTTGGTCCAACAAAGGCAATGGTACTTCTCAAAGAGAGTGTATAATGTTTTATAGGCTCCACTCTTCATTCATCTCCTCATTTCTTTATTCTCTTCTCCACACAGAATTTTCTTTCTTCTTGGGATACAAAGGATGCTTATGCTTATTCTGATGAATTGGTATATCTATTCATTCTTATTCTGACTTTTGATTAACTTGCCACTAGAATAGTGTCTTAGGGTTTTTAGTGCTTTGAAGAGACACCATGACCATGACAACTCTTATAAAGAAAATATATAATTGGGGTAGCTCCCTTACAATTTCAGAGGTTCAGTCCATTATCACGGTGGGAACCATGGTGACCTGCAGGCAGATGTGGTACTGGAGAGATAGCTGAGAGTCCTACATCTTGTAGGAAACAAGAAGTTAACTGACGCACTTGGCAGTATCCTGAACACAGGAAACCTCAAAGCCTGCCCCCACAGTGACACTTCCTCTAACAAAGCCATATCCACTCCAACAAAGCCACACCTCCTAATAGTGCCACTCCTATGACACTATGGAGGCCAATTACATTCAAACTGCCATAAATACTATTTTGTTCTGATACCTCCATTGCAAACTTCACTTTTCTAGTGGCTTTAAAAATACAAGTATATTAACTTTAGCCTATGTCCATAAGATCCTAGAGCCCAACAACAGTCTTTTTTTTTTTTTTTTTTTTTTATGGTTTTTTGAGACAGGGTTTCTCTGTGTAGCTCTGCGCCTTTCCTGGAACTCACTTGGTAACCCAGGCTGGCCTTGAACTCACAGAGATCTGCCTGGCTCTGCCTCCCGAGTGCTGGGATTAAAGGCGTGCACCACCACCGCCCGGCCCAACAGTCATTTTTTAATTCTAAATTTGTGACAGAGAAAACTGGAATGAGACAGTTGATACCTACTATATCGCCCGAATGCAATCAGCTGCAGCTGTTGGGAGATGTTCCACAGATTCCAAGAAGTTGAAAGTAGGGGCAAAAACACATGGATCAATGAGGGTTGGAAAACAAAACATTGTGAGACTCCATCCTGTTGCAAAACAGTGAAGACCACAGGAAGCATGGGCAGATTGTTAGCTTGATTACTTTGGAACTTTTCCTTAAAGATTTTTTTAAATGTATGTATATGTGTGCCTGTATGACTGTATGTGCATTATGTGCATGCAGGAGCCTGTAAAGGCCATCAAGAAATATTAGATCCACTTACATTAGTATTACAAGTGGTTGCGAGCCACCATGTAGTCCTGGGAACTAAACTCAGATCTTCAGCAAGAGTAGTAAGCTCTTTTAACCATTGAATCATCTCTCTAACCCTTGTGGAATTTTCTTAGTCATGCTTCTAAAATGGGCATAGTCTTAACGCCTTCCTAGTAAGATTGCTATAAATATAATACAATTAATAGTGTTAAAATTCTTATATTTAAGTTTTGCATGGTAAACAGGAAATAAGCCTCAGCTTCTGTGAAGATGGTATTACTACTGGTGATCACTATAGTGACAGTTCTAAACAAGGACCCAGAAGATGCGCTGAATGGAATATATGGTGAGAGCTATGAAGCTTGACAGGCTACCAGTTTAAGTCTTAATCACTGGAAGAACAAGGCCAGAGATCAATACTGATACTGAAGTCAAAGCTTTCTGGCCCCCATTTCAGTAAACTCCTAGCTGACCTAGCAACCACTACTACTTTTGTACTAAGGAATACTGCTCTAGTCTGCAATGATGTTATTCAACATTCTTCTACCATGCTGATGTGGTTGCTTGATCAACTCTATAGGCAGTGAGAACTCCCCTCACTGAAAAGTATTGAGTAAATGGAGGCAATGAAGCTTATGTATCCTCATTAGGGTAGCAAGCAGGAAGCACAAAAGCCAATTACTGCAGCCTGGCATCCTGTGCAGATGCTCGTATCAGGGCCTGACAGTCACTTGAGCCTCAGGGCACCAGCTAATAACTTCAAAACCAGAACTTGGGCAGTCATCCAGTCTTGGTGTCTGCTTCAGAGCACATGGCCATGAAAGGCAATACCTTTCAGAGGAGCAAAATGTCCTGAAAATATCAATGAGATGGAGAATTTCATAGACATAAGCCCTTGGTGAGCTGGTGTCAAGGAAGTGCTCTCAGTTTGCTTATTAAATGTTACTAAGACACTGAGACAGATGGCACAAAATGATGAAATAAAATATAAGCACCATTTTGCAGTATGAACAATGGGTGGAGTTTATTTTAACTTGAGAGAGACTCGGTTCTCTGAATGCATCACTCTCATGTAATTAAATAACAAAGAAAGTGAGAACAGCCCAGTAAATCCACAACTCACATTCTTAATATGGTAAATGTTAGGCAAAGCTAGGCTCATTAGCAATTGGCCTACAGTACTGCTTCCCTGAAGGCAATAATAAATATCTTTAATATTGATTCATCATGGCTTGCGCCTCAATGTAAAACCTATTTCTACAACCCAATCCACATCTAAGAAGCAAAACTGACAACTTAAATAAAATGCCAAACAGAGCTGATCTATAGTAAATACTCAATAGCACTGATTATTAGATAAATGATATAAATATAGCTAGAGATAATAATAGATTATTGATTAGATAGATAGATAGATGGACAGACTGACAGATAGAGAGACATCTTTCATTTGGACATAAGGGGATCCTAGCACATTGGAGACATTCACTTTATACTTATTTCACAGGAGGAAGAAGCAGCAATAACCCTCCACAGACTTATGGCACCCATCTTTTTTTTTTTTTTTTTTTTTTTTTTTTTTCGAGACAGGGTTTCTCTGTGTAGCTTTGTGCCTTTCCTGGGACTTACTTGGTAGCCCAGGCTGGCCTTGAACTCAGAGAGATCCGCCTGGCTCTGCCTCCCGAGTGCTGGGATTAAAGGCGTGTGCCACCACCGCCCGGCCGGCACCCATCTTTTATATGCACACTAGAATGATTCATATCATTACTTAAATATTTGCAAGAAAAAAGATGCATAGGAAAGGAAAAGTTTGCATCTTTTCACATGCTCTATCAATCTTGGTGGAAAGCAAAAAGTTAATGCAACATTTAAAAGAGAGTTTTCATTCATTCCATTTATCAAGCAAAAAACCAAAAACTTCTGTTTTGGGTTGAATGAACTTGTCTAGTTTCTAATGCAGTTCTGAGTTTCTATTTATTTTACTACCAACTTCTTGAATTGTGGGACAAAAAAATATAATCTCATTAGGATAATATATTTGTTTGAGTCTGGTTGCAAGAAAATGATGCTGTTTCAGATGCAGCTGGATTCATGACTCTAATGTTTTCAGTTAAAAATTGGCTACTTTTCCCCTTTTAAATATCGGATACAACCTCCAGTTTTTCCATCGCCATAGTAAAATAACTTCTATATTAGTTCCATAATTTATATTTCTCTCAGCTTAAAAGCCTATCAAAATGAAGGACTTTCTCAGAAATTCTAGTCAATGATTCACTACAAGGCATGACTTTGGATTGTGTTTATAATGGACTTGTCAAAATTACTCTACCAAGCTGATGATGTGTTGCTTTATCAACCCTATAAGAATGAGAACTCAGCACACTAAACAGTGGCAATGAGTGAAGACCAACCTGCACATCTTCACTGGAGTAGCGAGCAGGAGGCAAGAACACTAACTGGAATGTGTAGTCACCTCAGAAAAGAGAAACAGATCATTAACACCCTTGATGAAGTTGACACCACACAAACTAAATGAATAGACCTGCACATGAAAACCACCTCTTAAGTAAAAATTTAAAACCAATTGAAGTAAATATTGGGGAATCATCTAACAACCCACCCTTATTTCCAACTTTTCTTCCTGTTATAGTTACAAGTTTTATCTCATAATAATATTAAACTTTTCATTGATGGAAAATCCTACTTCTACAGGCAAGATCCTAAGATTTGTGAGTTCAGTACCACTGTGTGTAATATTAAAAGAATTATCATGCAAGGGTGATTCCTAAAACTATTTAAAGAATCTGCTTTCTTTCTTTCCTGCAAACACAAAAATAAATTAATCACTGGACGATAGATAATAATTCACTTACAAATGTACCTACATCCAGTTTCTTTTATCACTAGCATTAATACAGCTTGTACGTTTGTTGAATAAATATTGATACATGATTGTTAAAGTCTACTTTATTTGGACTTTTCCAGTTCTTTACTAATGTCACTCACTTTTCTGTCCCAGGATGCAGTACAGGGCACCACACAATACTTAGTCATCATATATCATTAGGTAGTCATCTTGATAATTTCTTATTTTTTTTTTTTTTTTTTTTTTTTGGTTTTTCGAGACAGGGTTTCTCTGCGTAGCTTTGCGCCTTTCCTGGAGCTCACTTGGTAGCCCAGGCTGGCCTCGAACTCACAGAGATCCGCCTGGCTCTGCCTCCCGAGTGCTGGGATTAAAGGCGTGCACCACCACCGCCCGGCTATAATTTCTTATATCTTATTTCTGATGATAGTCTAGTTAGAACACAAGTCTGATACACCACAGAATATCCTTCTCCTTGTCTTTAGCTAATGTCTGTTCCCAGGAGTACAAATCACAGAAATAAAGTACCAATTTTGTCACATCAGAAAATGATGTGTGTTAGCATTCTGCCTGCTTGGCTTATCTATCAGTGTTGTCATTACCCTTGGTTACCTGGTTACCTGGCTCAATGGTGTTTGGCAGGTTTCTTCCCATGAAGTTCTTCTGTTTCTTCTCTTTCCCTATTGTTCAATTTAGACATCACTTCATATAGCCCACAGTGCAGGACAGAGTGGGTGGATTCTCTCCATTTCACTATGATAAAACACAAAAATTATTTGGATAATTTTACAAGGGGAATGTACCTAGTCTGCCATGTATGTATTTATTCAAATGTTTATATGCATTCATTCATAGAGTGTATAGATGTTTATGTTATGCTTTGCTTATCTTCCAATTATATTTTATCTTTTGTTCAATTGTTAGAGCTTTGGTAACTAGGAACTCTTTGGAAAGCTATTAATTTTATCAAATTGGCTGGGGATACATATTATCTCCTTGGGATTTCAATTTGCAGTTTGAAATTGAAATCTGTACTGTGAGAACTGGCTTTGCCAATTTTCCTATTAGTTGTGCTTTCCTGGTTGATTTTTATTTCATTATTTTACTAGATTTTTCTAGTTATATGTGTCAGAAATTGAAGAGATTCACTCAGTTTGACATATCTACAGCCATCATAAGTGTGACAGCCATGGCCACATCAGTATCAATGCTCAGTTTTCCACATGCAATATACCACTGCACTTTAAATAAACAAAACTATCAGTTTAGTATGTAGAGATTTATTAATGGCTTCTAATGCCTTCAGCTCCAGGATGTACTAGACAGATTCACTCAGCTTGACATATCTGCAGCTACCATAAGTATAACAACCATGGCTACCTCAGAACCCATCCTCGGTTTTCCTAATGCAGGCTTGAGATACACTATGTATACTCAAACTTGAAAAGTCAAATTGCTCTCACCATTATATAAACACTCCCTCTAACGTAAATTACAGGTATTCACTGGCCTTGAAGATCAACATTTATTTTGATCAGTTAAGTTAGAAATCAATGAAGACCTTCAATCAGTAAAAAGATTAAGGTAGTCTGAGGAATATTTACCAAGGTAAGGCATGACAGAAACTAGCTTGCAACATCAGTTGAGAGCAAGTACATTGCTCAGATGAACCATTTGTAGTAAAACTGTGCTATGGAGAAGGGGATAGAAAGAAGATGGGGAATGATCATATTTTGCATGTAGAAAATTTATATTTGAAAACATAATTTTAGTAATAACCTATAAAATATTGTTCTATAAATTTGTATCTGTTATGAATGTGTAACAAACATGAAAGTAAACAATTTAAAACTACAGTTTTCAATTCCATGGTAATAACTTCAAGCACATGACTAGACATTCACAGGACACAACTTTAAAGGTAAAGGAATTCCACATGATTTTAGTGAACCTCTTTATAATACTAAATTATGAATAATTCAAACATTTAGCAAGAAATAAAATAAAAATAAACTTCTCAGTAAACCTAAATATTCACCAATGTAATCTCTCTATTGATTTTTCTTGTGTATGTACATATACATTGTATATGCAGGTGCTTGTATGTTTGGCTAGAACAGAGGAAAAATTCATGTCTTTCCTCAGGTATTATTAGCCTTTTCCTATGGCATGGTCTCTTGCTGCCCTAGGACTTTTCAATTATTAGACTAAGCTAGCTGACCAACAAGCTTCAGCAGTCTGTTTAGCTCTGTCTTCCCAGTGCTGTTTTGTTTTTTTTATATAGGTGCTAAAAGTCAATTTCAGGTCCTCATGCATGCCCCTAGCTATTGATGTTATCTTTCATATTCCATCTAACCATTCTCACATCTGACTATCCATCTTCCCTATTTGTAAACACTTAAAAATTAATTGCAAATAATAATTAGCCCTAAAAATTCAACATCCATATAATTTCCTGAAAATTGTAGATTACATAGATCTCCTCTGAGACAATGTGCAGGAAAGGGCAATCATTCCTCAGTGGGAGCTGATATGCAAGTGACATAGAGAGGGAGCCAAGAGTTTATGATTTCTTCTTTTCTTTTCTGACACATGCGATGCCTTGCCATCTAGGCTATGCATGTCTGGCTGGTTATATAAATCATAATTTCTACTACTCTGCTACTGTTTTACTTTCTTTGAAGAAAATACCTCATGTGAGGTATGTTATTTGATTGACTCCTCATCTATGAGCAGGATTTTAATACTGACACCTGTAGAGCAATGTCTGTAGAAAATACTTAAATGTTGAATTTCCAAATATGGCCACTAACCAGAATTAGTGCAGATATCTTTTATTCCCATAAGTCTTTGCTCACTGCTTTTTCTCTAATGCCCAAAGATTACATAATATAAATACAAAAAGTCTATTCCTTCCCCATATTAGTAATGTACTTTCATTTCTCTGTCTCTCCAGCTGACACTTTAATTATTGGGTATACTTCTTACAAAATGTAATGTGTGTGATGTGATAACTGTTTCTTCCTGCCCTATAATTTTTAGGAGTTGTGCTTTTTCAGTAAAGGAAGGAAAATAAGTATTAGTAAAGGAATCTAGCTAGCTGCTCCAGAAGTCAGTATCCATGCCAACAGGACTTAGATAATCAGGCCTTTTGCTTTGAGTGTTGACTTTTTTTCAAGTGACAACATGTTGTCTGCCATCATTGTGATTCTCAATTTTCCCTTAGCTTCTCAAGAATAAAATTTAATAATCCCAAATATAAAAGAAAATACCTGATAATCTGGCAAATTCAATTCAGAATCTTTAGGTTTAAAAGTTTTTTTTTTCAATGACTAGAAAATAAATTGAAACTGAAGTAAATCTTATGTCCTCAAATGTATGTAGTATACATTACACATAAATTTATAGTGATCAGAAATGGAGGCTATTATTCCTCAAGCTGGCTGACAGAAACTACCAAAAGTTCATAGATACCCAATGTATATATTTGAGTGTGTTCATCTTAGCTATAGTTACTCTGCTTTTATTTTGAAACACATAAATGTAACAAGTTTGAATAAGTATCATAAGTTTAATAAAATCTAGAAATCAAAACCAACAAGTTCCTACAAAACAAGTGCTGTGTTAGCTTCCTTGAGCATCTGTCATGAATAATAAGTTCTTAGATTTAGAAAGACAAGAAAAAAAAGAATTCCTCAGAATTCTGGAAACCAGACGTCTATAATCTGGCTGATGCCTACTCTCTGCTCCCTCCTGAGGCCCTTGGGAAAGTTCTCTCTTGTCTTTGCTCACTTTGTGTGGCTTCAGGCTGAGGATGGAAGTTTTCCTGTGTCCTGCAGATGCTAGGTCTCAAATAAATGCAGAAAAGCTTATATTAATTACCAACTGTTTAGTCTGTGGCTCAGACTTAATGCTAACTAGCTATTACATCTTAAATTAACACATTTCTATTAATCTATGCATCACCACGTCTCGTGGCTTTACCTGCGTTCTATTATAGCTTGCTCCCCTGGCAGTTCACAAGGTCTCCCGTTTGTGCCCTTATTCTCCTGTATCTCAGCTTGGATTTCCTGCCTGCCTCTATCCTTCATGCCATAGGCCAAATAAACTTTATTTATTAACCAATGGGAGCAACATATATTCACAGCATACAGAAAGACCATCCCACAGCATCAGGAAGTATTTGTGACTGTAGTACTCTCTAATCCCTGACACCAGCTTTACCTGCCTTTTACTACTTTGCCTGTATCTCTTTTTTGTCTCTCTGTATCAGACTTCCCTCTGTCTTTGGGTTTAATGCCCACTTGATGATAAACTCCAGAACTTTGGTTTATACAAAGATTCGTTCTATAAATAGGGTCATATGCATTGGTTGTTGACATTAGTGAATGCATGTAACTTCTGGGGGCCATCATTAAACCCTACTACTCAATGTTTTGTTTTACACTCACAAGACTTTTCAAATGAATTGACTAAGTTCAAGAAAACACTATGTATCAAAGTTATTAAATTAGTATATTATATTTAAGTAATCATTGAGAAATACATATTACTCATATATACATATAATATATACATATATTTAACTTGTGATTTGCTTCTTCTCATGAATCTGCTATATGTAGTGTATTTATAAGATCACCCAAAACATAAATACCACCATAAAAATAATCCATGATTTATTATCAACAAATTGAGAGAAAAGTGCCATAGACATTCTAGATTCAAAATTCCAAAGTTCTGCTTCATTTAAAGAAATGTGTTTTGAAAGATTTTTTTCTGGGTGGCTGGGATTAGCCAGTTCCTCTACAGCAAGGTTTATATCTGAGGTTATTGGCACATCATTGAAGGGAGCACAGTCTGGAGCTATAGGGTTCAGGTAGAAACCATACATCTAAGAGCTTTATTGAAACCATAAAATGATACATACATGTCTAATACTTCAGTAATTCAGTGGCAACTAAAAAAATGTACAGCCTCAAAGTGGGCTAATTTACAAATTTTATCTTCATATGTCCTGAGCTACCTCTATGTTCATCATCCTACAGAAACCAAACAATCTTATCTGTATGGTCAGTTTAAATCTACAATACATCACAGAACTGGTATGAAAATTGTGCCGAACTTCCAAAAAAGGATCCTGAGCCATGTGAAAATAGATTTCTGCACTTTCATTTTATTCAATAGACACTGCTCCCAGATAGACACTAGAAGTTGACCAGTTATCTCCATGACTTTACTCTATCCTGCATCCCTGTCTTTCTGACCTTCCCAGTGTGTTTTAGGAGGTTGTCAGCCATTATACCATCAAATTCTGAGCTGAATTTATCAGAAATTTAGAAGGTGAAGACAAGAGTTGGAGTTTCTGGGTGCAGTTAATAGTATGAGTCCAGACACCAGAGATAACCAAAGCAGCTGGGCAAGGGGCAGGAAGAAACAAAGGCAAGGAGGAAAGGAGGAAACGAAGAGCCAAAATGTCCTACAACAGGATGTGAAGAGCAGTGGGCAGGGCAAGAGAGAGAAGTTATACATGCTCTGTAGGCTGTTTAGAAGATGCTAAGTGTATCTAGAGTGAATGCCTACCCTTTAGGCCATCAGACCCTAATTGTGTGGAATAAATGTAACATTTTCAATGCCTTCTTCACTGAACTCAACAGAGTTCATGAGTAGACATTTATGTCAATCACTCAAACTACGGATGGTTAGATATTTGCTTCATTTGTTTTGAGTCCAATTTAAAAAGAAAAGAATGTTTATTTAAAATACAGATAAGTGAATATTCCTTTCAGTCATTTGAAAAACCTTTTTTGGGGAAGTCTACAGTGAGCTTGCAGGAATGTCACTTTAGCCATTGACTCTCAGGTGCAGAGAAGGTGTCTGCAAGTAGTATGGGTGGATATCTATGTCAGACATTTATGAAGAATATACTAAGAAAATGCTTCATGTGTTCTGACTTTCCTCTTCTGCCTGTTCCTTGCTATGTGGGGAGAATGACACAGAAGTTAGAACAAACATACAAAAAATATCCATGAAAATGGTGGGAAACTCTTGAGCCTACTTCAACCCCAATATTTAGAACTGAATCTAAAATAACAGACATACTTCATAATTGAGATTGACTTAGACATCGTTTTGTTTCTCTACTTTGCATGTGTGTGTGTGCGCTCATGTGTGTGTGTGCATGCACATGTGCTTGTGTGGATGCACAAATGCATACACACACACACACACACACACACACACACACACACACACACACGACCTCACACATATGTATGTCAGAGAGCAACTTGCATGAATTCATTCTTTCATTATTCTACCAAATGAACCCTGGGAATCAAACCCATGCCATTAGACTTAGTTTTGTAGCAAGCCCTATTATCTTCTGAGTCATCTTGCTGATCCTAGTCTTTTAAATAAAATAAATTTTAAAAAATTGTAATACTCAAAAATGTCCGGAGGAGCTATATGACCTACCTAGGATGGAGTGGTACTACTTGTCACACATCATTAAAATATGTACAGAAAAAGATGAAAGGGTTACTGGTTTGTATTCTATGACCTAAAACCCATACTCTATATTGGTTACAAGTTACATCTACAGTTGGAGATGACTGATCTTAGTGAAAGCAATCACAAAAGTCCTTGCATTTGATAACACTAACAGCAAGGTCAAAGGAGACTTGAGATGGACAGAACAAGAAAAGTATACTATTAAGAGGAAAGGGTAAGGGGACATGTACAAAAGAATCTTCTCTTGTAGTAAAGGCAGAATGGGTAAGAGATTGGTAGGAAATGAGATCCTGATCCACATTCAAGGAAACAAGGGCAATAAGCACACCCTACATGAGTAGGTAAAAGAAGCAGCGATGAGAAATGAGAGTGAAGAACACACAAGGCCACTGTCTACTTCTGCCTTTCAGCCTTGAATACAGATACCAATGCTGGACAGAGCTCACATTTTTTTCCCTAAGTTACATTTTTAAAATGTTGACATGGAACTTTGTTTTTAATGTTGTTCTTAGATCCAAACTTAAGTGTTACAGCTTTAATAGGTAAAAAGCTGTCAGCCCTCATTGATTGAAATTAACACTATCCCACCACCTTACTATCCAAGTTAGAAATTTAATTGTAAAATAATAACTAAAATATACATTGGTTTTTATTAGTACTGGTATTTGTAGTCAGACTTTCTTTTCAGACTGCCAGCTCCCTAATAATGACATAGAGACTTACTATTAATTATGAAAACTTGGCCTTTAACTTAGGCTTCTTCCCAACTAGCTCTTGTAATTTAAACTAACCTGCTTACGTTAATCTACATTTTGCCATATGGCTTTTTACCTCTCCATTCTGTATGTCTGACTCCATCCGTATGTCTCCCTGGTGTCTCCCCCCATGCCTCAGATTCTTCCTGAGTTCCTCTCTCTCTGCCCAGAACTCCCACCTATTCTCTCCTGACTAGTTATTGGCCATTAAGCTCTTTACTAAACCAATCAGGTGCCTTAGGCAGGTGAGGTAAAACGTGGACACATCTTTACACAATTAAACAAATATCCTGTAACAATTATTAGTGGAATTTTTAATGTTATCACAGACAGAAAACGCAGGGGAGTTGATGGTGACTAATTACCTGGAAGGTAAAGCATACTCCCTTTTAAAATGTCAGGTGTCACACAGTGTTTTAGATCATGAGATGGATGTATCATTCCTAAAGTCATTGCCAGTGGCCTTTATGTTAGCTAGGAATTTCATAAGTCAATTATCCATGCTAATTAAAGTCAATAAAGCACATAGGTGCTTTAAATGTGTGTTTGACCTTTAAATGTGTTTATTGCAGAGTGCAACAACCAATATGGCTTACTACAGTTAGCAAAATACCAGAAATGAGAAGCAGATAGGTAAAAGAGTAGATCATTGACCTCTGAGGCAAAAATTCATTGTGTATTACTGCTATCAATTTAAATGTTGAGCATGGATTTCTTTCCCACTACTAGTATCTTCATGAAGGAAGGTATTACATTGCCGTTAGTATAGTGAAAAGCCTTCTAAGGAAAGTTTTACCATGGCTGTCTTTAGAAGGTGACAAATCATAACCAAATCAGGTTTTAAAGATAATGTCTTCCTGATAATGGACTTTGTTTTATAAAGCCTAGTGTATTTTGAAAGTCTTCAACTTTCAACAAGACATACAACAAATATAGTTTTATTTTTTTTAACTTTAGCTAATAGCAGATAATACTAGGCCTATTAACGATCATTTGTTCTGACAGGACAGGCTACTTATTTGTTTGTTTGTTTGTTCGTGTAATGTATGTGTGATCATCCTTGCCACCTGCAAATGTATAGAGTTTACCTTGTGAGAGGTGATCCTCTCCTTCCACCATGTAGGTGCCAGAGACAAAGTTCAGGTCATCAGGCCTACCAGCAAGCACCTTTTCCTGTAGAGCCATCTCACAGACCCAAGGACCACATTTAAATGCCTGTTTTCTCTCTGTACATAGTGAGATAGGACACCATTAATGGACAGCCATCCCTTATCAACACAGCTTGTCTCGCACATTTTTATTCCCAAGATCCTTTATATAACACCTCATATTTCTTTTAGCTCACTTCTTTCATGACAATCAGCCTGGCATTACACTTTTTGGTAGCCTTGTCTAATCTTCATTATATTATAAGCACCCGGCCTAACACTCTTATGATAAATATGTGCTGAGCTCAAAGAGAAGGGATTGCAAATACTATACTTATCTGGGAATTAGCTACAAATCACCAGGTCCATCAGGCTGAGATGTCACTTCAGTGCTTTTTGGAATGTGTGGAAGCTATTTCTAGGTTTCAGAATTTTGTGCTTCTTCACACATCAGCATTTTCATAGTTACTGTCCTTATCATTGTATGAGTTTTGTTGGGAGTATTTTACGATGTTATTTTTATTTCAAGTACTCAATATCTAGATATTTTGCATATTAATTTGTATGAATATGCATCATATTTAGTACTAGCAAGTATTCAAGTAGTTATTGTGGAGATTATTAATCCATCAATGTGGCCATTATTTAGGATTTCTATATTACAATACCATAAAGGTGATGCTAGAAATGGAAAATTCTATCAGTGCTTTAACAGTTCTGTAAGATCAATGCTATAAGGCACAATGTCTGCAATATATAAGTTTGGGTCAATGTCAGATGTCAGTCAGTGTAGTCACTCCTGCAAATAATGCTCATTATATTGTTTTTCAGAACAGTGAGACAATGTTGTGTGTGTGTGTGTGTGTGTGTGTGTGTGTGTGTGTGTGTGTGTTTAATAGAAAGGGACAGAAAGAAGGAGGCAGAAGAGATGAAAGGAAATGGGAAGGCAAACCAACCAAAATATAAATGACAGAGAAAAAGAAATTTTAAGGAATTAGTTCATGCAAAACAGAATAAATTCAAATCTGCAGGGTAAGCCTGCAGCAAAATAGAGACCAGGAAATAGTGAAGCTACTGACTGAGTCTGAGCATCATCTGCTGGCTTCTGTCCTTCCAGGACAACTGATCTTGTGTTCTGTTTAGGCCTTCAGGTGACTAAATGAGAGGCCCAACCACATCATGGATGACAATTGGCTTTATTATATCAATAATGCAAACGATTGTCACATTGAAAACCATGTTCACAGCAACACACAAAATAATCTTTGACCAAATATCTTGCTACTGGATCCAGATAAGTGAAGCATAAAAACCATCACAACTTACCAACGTGAGACCTGCATGTTTCTTAAACCACAAATTGTTCCTAAAAGACAGTTTAGACCATAGCAAGATGACACTTCTACAAAATCATGATCACTAGTTCATTATATAAGCACCCTGAGAATAACAAAAAAAAAAATCATATTCTTTCCCGATAATAGGATGCAAATGTGGGGGACAATACTTACTCCACCCCTTCATTTTCACAGTTTAAACACCATTCTCTAGAGTTAATACTATTTAAACACCACAAAATAAAATAAATATATACTATGTTATATGAAAGGATAGAAGGAAGAAAAAAGCTGTTTTATTGTTTTGCTTTTTGCTTAATGATCATTCTTAATAAAATAAGGAAGATGTACATGTGACTGACAGCTCTCATTCCTGATACTAGAACATACATGATTTAGCTGATATGTTTAGCTACTTCTTGCTCAACCCACCCCACATTAATCTGCCCTTCAATCTTTTTAGGCTCTTTACCTGATGACACATTCTTTCCTGAAGGGTATGGGCCTCTGAGAACCCCAATATCAACTTAGTTGTTGCCATTTCCCATTTACCTTAAGTCACGGTAACACTAAAATTTTACCTATACTCTGGATATACTTTTTTTACTCCATTGTGAATTAGGTTAACTGTTAATTGGAGGTCCAGTTTCTTCAGCTCTAACAGTAAACATTTTTAGTAGATTCTAAGGCATAAGGAACTCAATGAAGCTAGCAAAAGCAATCTTAATGTCCCTTTCACAGTATTCTTAGTTTTTTTTCTGTAACATAATTAGAATACACTTTGCCCTTCAGTTTTATCCCTATACAGTGGATCAGTAGTATTATGCTCCCAGACAGTATTATGCTTTCCTTAGAACACTGACCTCTAGGCCAGCAAACCACAAGCTTATGAGTCCAGTACTGAAATGATAATGGTTGTGATTGCATAGGATGTCTTTGCCAGTTACAGAGCTGTTAAGCTCTCTTTGTACTTAATTAATTTGGTATAAAGAGTTAACCAATGAGTAGTTATGAGTCAGCTACTTTAGTTTTCTAAATCCCATAATTATTGGGCTAGAGAGATGTCTCAGGATCTGAGAGTAGTTTCTGCTTTTCCAGAGGACCCCCGTTCCTAAAACCTACACAAACGGCTTACAACTGCTTGTAACTTCAGTTTCAAAGGCTAGAGTATCTCTTCTGGCTTCTGAGAATACCTTCACACATGTAATATGCATGCAAACACACACACACACACACACACACACACAGAGAATACCTTCACACATGTGATATGCATGCAAACACACACACACACACACACACAGAGAGAGAGAGAGAGAGAGAGAGAGAGAGAGAGAGAATAGTAAGTAAAAACTGCAACAAATCCCATTATTATTAAGGAAAATCACAAATAACAATAATTACTTCTATTTTTAAGTATATGCTAAGTGCTTTATTTTCAATAGTGCTTTATATCTCAGTGTGTTCCAAACAGCAGTCTCACAGGCATTGATTGGTAAGCCCATTTTATAGCTGAAAAAAGAAGTAGGTTTCAGATATCAATATGGCAAGGATAAATTACTTGCAAATGTCAGAGCTGGAATTGGAAACTGTGTCTAGAGCTATCCCCAAAACTGAGATAATGAATTTTTGTGATGCCTTTAAACCAGTTCAGGAAACACTTCCCCTGTCAAATTTAGAGTTGTCTATCTCTCTTCCTGTACTAGTGTGTACTCTAGTGCATTTCGTAATATATTTGTATTTTATGGTTTCTCATCTGTTTCTTTTCTTCAACACTCTGATTCTTCCATAAACATGAGGAGAGTGTAATTTGTAGACATACCCCCTTCCATTTAGCACAGGATCAAACACATTAAGCAGTCGATCTTTCATCTCTTAGAACAGAAACTGCTACAAGAATAGTTATGATGGAAGGGCAGGTAGACAGACCACAGGACTGAGCTTCAGAAACATGGGGCTCTCATCAACTAAGATTCACAAACATTTGTGATTCCAAGAAAATCCCTTACTATCTATATTTCCTCATCTCTATTCTAGTTCAGAAACCCTCCTTATCTTAGCATTTTATAGTCCTGTCTTTTAAAGCAGTCTCTCCCTCTTCCCTATACACAAACAACAGGATAGTATATCCTGCCTGATATCCAGGTTGGGGGAACCAGGCTCTACAGACCATGGCTGAAAGCTATGTGTGCCAAATCCTCTTAGTCTCTGACACAGCAAGCAGAGAAGCAGTGTGTGGAGACAGCAGAGCTGTGAGATGTGTATGGACTCATCTCCCTCTGTTATGCCATAGGAAGGAGCATCCCAGGGGAGGGCATGCATCAGATTGTTTTAAAATAGATTAAGAGTCGTCCCTCCAAAGGCCAATAATCCTATGAAGTTCAGAGGCATGGGGATGAGAAGGCAAAGAAATACGGACTTTTTCAAAAATCAGAGAACAAATGTCGTCTTTGATCACTGGCACTCAGAATGAACTGGAATTAGAAGGATTGGAATCCTCCTAAGATGTCTGAGATAATTTTGATGCTGAAGAGACAGGAGCTGGAGGGGGAGAAAAATCATGGCTTAAATACAAGAATTAAATTGCTTCCTGGCCCCTCTGAGGGTCTAGGCCCTATCTACTTCAAATGTGGCTCAGCAGCGTAACAGAGGAAAAAAATACGCCTCTAAAAGGAGCATGTATGGAGCTACAGAAAACAATGACAGCCTTAAAAGCCAAGTGCGATGATGGTGTCACAAGAGGAAAGCAGAAGGGAACTATGAAAATGGCAGCTGCCAGACCAGAGTCAGTAATGTGCTTTCATTCTTTCAGCCCTTAGGTTTCGTTTTTCACCAACATCTTCTGAGTATTGAATGATAGAGAAAATTCTTTCATCTGTATGAAACCGTTCTAATTTATTTCTCACCAGCTTTTCATTGTTCCTTGATTTCATTCAACACAGAACTGACAGATTCAGATCACTGATCAGTTTTCCTAACAAAAGTTGCAGTGAGTGACCCCCAGGAACATCAGGTGAACTATGAGTTAGATCTAAGAAAACTTTTCAAGGTATTAAAGTAGGAAGGGTGACCATGGTTTAGGTTCACTTAAAAGGAATTGTCAGGAAACCAAAAAACTATGAAGAGTATGTTTGCTTCTTTCTGAGATCCTGAGAGGATCTCAGGGTGAGTGTGTGTGTGGCGGGAGGTGGGGGTTGTAGGATATGTGCTGCCTACTTACAGTTAGATGGTTTATTTTAATAAGTGAATCTAACTAAAAGCACATCATAGCTGGGTGGTGGTGGTGCATGCCTTTAATCCCAGCTTTCGGGAGGCAGATGCAGGCAGATCTTTGTGAGTTCGAGGCCAGCCTGCTCTACAGAGTGAGATCCAGGAAAGGCGCAAAGCTACATGAGGACCGTATGAAACCAACACTGAAGCTATTGCAACACAGTCTGCTTTTGGGTCAGCAAAACAGGTTATCTGCTAAGCAGGAAATACAGACTTGGGAGATGCACTGCTTCCTAGTGGCAATGCACAGGAGACTTGAACGTATCCCGCTGAAAGGTGGCCTCTGGGAGTCTACAGCTGTTTCAGACTTCACCTACGGGAAGCACCAGCACACTCATACTCCAAAAAGTAGGATCTCTCTCCCCCCTTTCTTCACAGGAAGGAGGCAGGCTTTTGTCCATAGCATTTAGTGCTTTATTTTGTTCGACTTTGGCCTTCTGATGACCCTTTGGAGATTTGGTATTTTTACATAGAATCGGTGTTTAGGAAGCAAAGCATGAATCAGTGTGGCAGACCTCAAAGACACAGCTGTAAGAATGGGTCAGCCGATCCATACACTGTATCCCAATTATTATCTTTTCTACCAAATGTTTCATGGGTGTTTCAAAGCTGCTATTTTTAGCATTCATGTTTTATTGGCAACACTTCACACACATACACTGAAGAATTGACTTAGATCTTCACTATAGACAGGGCATCAGCTACAGCAGCACCATAGTTACCATACTGAGGTCTTATTATTCACTAGATAATGCTTGTTCTCTCTGTGTCTCGGTGTCTGTCTGTCTGTCTCTCTCTCTCTCTCTCTCTCTCTCTCTCTCTCTCTCTCTCTCTCCTCTCTCTCACACACACATACATACAATATTTCTTCTTATTTGAAATTAAAGGAAAATCAACAACAAAACGTGTAGAATGTAAGAAATTTCAAAAAGAGCCCCCAAACTTCTTACAGAATCATCACAACTAGCAACATCAAAACAGACTAGAGGAGTGCCAGAAAAGAAAAAAAGACATGTCCTCAGTTTAGTAAGAATTTTCATAGTGAAAGATTCTAACAATATTAACCAAAAACCTGGATAAGAACAGTATTTCCTAAAGCTGGTTCTCCATCTGACACTGAAAACACTGAACCTGCTCATACTGAAAACACAGTTTGCAATGTGATAAAAATCACCGTGTTTCTAGATTCTTATAAACAGCTCAGTAAGAACTTGAAATCTAAGATGGCCTTTATGATATTACTGGAAAAAATCAAAACATCTGTCATCTGTTCTTCTCCCAAATATCTGCCTCTGCTTATCTGCACTAACGAATTCCTGAATACACAAATACTAGCTCCAAAGATGTGTTTTTAGATACTCATTATATGAAACATTGATTATATTGGAGGTTTTATCTTTAAAAATCACTTAATCACAGCCTGTCATACTATGCTTATTGATTTGTCACTGGCCCTTATTCATTAAGATGCCAGACAGAACAGAATTCATTTTTAGTGTTTTCTCCCAACAACCAGATTTTTATCTCTCAACAGTATAATTCAAGGTCAAGGGTGTTTATTGGGTTTAAACAGAAAAGCAATCAAAGTGGTTTGGGTTTTAGAACACACAGAGAAAGAGAAGTTTCCAGCCTTTGCTTACCCTGAGGATTGGAGTTTTGATCACAATATGTGATCTGAAGTGTCTAGGGTATTTGCTGAGGCTTCAAGGTTTAGAGGGGAAGGGCTCTTTTTTTTTTCACTAGTTGCAAAAAGAGTGATAATAATTATTGCCTTTTATTCCCAAGCAATTTTGCTTTCTGAGTGGCTGCGTTTTAAATTCTGTGATCTATCTCCAAGGTAATCTTAAAGTCAACACTCTGCTTAATTCATCACTTTCTGGGGCAGAAGAAGCAGCTTAATAATGTCAACAACCAGTTTCCCACCTACTCTTCAAACGCTCTAGAAATACACTGAAGTTCTATGTATTTTTGACCCCCATGAACCTTGGTAGGCTATTTGGTAGGTCACATTAAAATAGATACTGGTATTAAACTATGAAGTTTCAGACAAAGCTATCAAAAATCATGTTTCTAGCCATGTGGAACATGAAATGCTTCCAATATTGAAAAAAAATGAGACAATGTCATATAGAAAGGTATATATGAAATTTTTTTAAACACAAGGAGTAACATGAACATGTGTATTAAATAATCAGGGTCACTAATAGGGAAATTTAAAATAAGTGATAAATTAGATAACACATTGCCCTTCAGAATGGGAATATTTGTATCAATAATATACTAGTTGGGACAGATATGAGAAATTTAGTATGTCTGCACATTACTGGTATAGAGTATTTGTGATTCCTTTTTTGAAGTCCAGCAAGGACTACAGAAACAGAAAACTAAAAGTCTACTCTGAAATCAAGCAAGTCTGCTTCCAGTAGCCTCTTTAAAAATGAAAACATAGGCATGAAAGGAAGTGTCTGTATGAATATGTATTACTTTTTAGTGGTGAAAACTGGAATCGGCGATAATTGGTGGGTTATAAAATGAACTGATAGATTATAACATCAGCTACAATGCAAAAACCAACAGATATAGCCATATATACTAGTCTGGAATAAGGGAAGTTATTATTGATGGGGAGAACTTGAGCAATTAATTTGTGTCCCAATGCTATACCTTGTGTTTGCTAAAAGCCCCATGTGCCCCTTTTTTTTTCTATGACATATGTCTGAGTCATGCACTGTTAGATGGGAAGATTTAGTTGCTCTGTGTTCTGGTATGCACTCTGTTCATTCCTGTGTTTGTTCACTTATATGTGAGGTTGTGTGTATGCAGAAGGCTGATATCAACCTCTAATGTTGGTCTCAGAAGCTGTCCATCTTGTCGTTAGAGATAGGTTCTCTAACAGAACTAGGACACAGCGCTTGGGTCAGCAAACCTGGGGTATCTATACCTCCCCAGAGCTAGCCTGGCAAGTATGCACCACCATGCCTGATTTTTTTCTCATTGGTTCTGAGGATCAAATTCAGGTTCTAGTACTTGTATGCCAAGCCCTTTACTGCATATATCACCTCCTCTAGTACAGAGTATTAAGAATGTTCTGCATGGTCAATGGGACCACATTTTTATCTAGGAGGTAAAAACTGTTATTATCTTCTTTGCTTTTAAATACTAATAAATTTTACAAGTATATACAGAATGTTAATGGGGCACAGGAGGACAGGATAATATGCAGGGTAAGAAATTACTAAATCCATTACATAGAAACTAAATGTGGAGGTATGTCTTAGGGGGCCAAACAGCCTCATAGGAAGTGAAGGGACAGTGACAAAAATGGAAAATACTGGAAGATTAAAATATAACAATGTTCTCTTCTCTCACCACATACTTCTGCTCATAATGGCATTTCTACATTAGATAGAAATTAAGAGTATTATTAAACCTGACAGGTAACATTTATTTTTATATTAGTGTATCATGAGTATCAATATTAATGGTTGGGGGTATATTGTGGGGATTATCAAGGCAACTCCACCTAGTTAAAAAGGATATTTATTTTGGGGAAACTTACAGCCAGTAAAGGGGTTGGTTACAGGATCCGGGGGAGGTGAGGTGCAGTCCGGCCAGGTTCTCTGGAGAACTCTGTCTGCTTGGTCTACCATCCAGCACCCAGGATCATGATGTTGTAGGAATCTTAAAAGTTCTTATTAATAAAATCAAACCTGAGGCCAGTTATTGGGGTGAACACTGGAAGATCAAAGAGACAGAATAAGCCATAGCTAACCTCACCTGGCCAACTTCTCAGCTGATCTTGTTTCCTCAGACTGGATGCCTCTGTGTCCTCATATCCGAATGGCTCTCAGCTGAACTGTGCTGCTCAAAACCTAAAAGCTTAACCAGCCAAATGCTTAACCAGCCAAACTCTTCTATTTTCTGGTCCTCATGCCTTATATACCTTTCTGCTTTCTACCACCACTCCCTGGGATTAAAGGCTTGCTTTCTGGGATTAAAGGCGTGTGTCACCATGCCTGGCCGTTTCCAATGTGGCCTTGAACTCACAGAGATCCAGAGGGATTTCTACCTCTGGAGTGCTAGGATTAAAAGTGTGAGTGCCACCATTTTCTAGCCTTTGTATCTAGTGGCTGTTCTGTCTCGGACCCCAGATAAGTTTATTAGGGTGCACAATATTTTGGGGAACACAACACCACCACATCACAAGGAACCAAGAGAGGCCAGCATGTCCAGATCTCAGATCTTAAGGACTCCTATCTTGGCCCTACCCCATGGACGAGTCATAGGCAGGTGTGGCAGTTACCCGAAGCCTCACTAGGGGTAGTACTTCGAGGTCAAAGCTGGAACAGCTACCCACTACAGGGGTGGAGAGGTGGATCACAGGTTCAGAACACTAATTGTTTATCCAGGGGTCTCTGATTCAATTCCTAGCATATGCCTGGCAGATCACTGTTAGTAACTTCAGTTCTAAGGGTTCCAAAGAAATAAATATACCTGTAAAGGAAGGAAAACTGCTGCTACTCAGTTCCAAATCTTGCTTCCATGGGTTCTGGTAGTCTAAAACAGAGTGGGAAGACATAGAGTTTTGCTGAGTCATCAGCCCTTAGAGCAGTGGTTCTCAACCTTCCTAGTGCTACAACCCTTTAATATAGAGCTTCATATTTTGGTGACCCCAGCCTTAAAATTACTTCATTGTTACTTCATAACTGTTATTTTTCTACTGTTATAAATCTTAATGTAAATATCAAATATACAGGATGTCTGATATTCAACCCTTAGAGAGATTGTGACCCATAGGTTGAGAACCATTGCCTTAGAGGATGACTGCTCAGTGCTGAAGCACTAGTTACTCACTAGTCATATTTCAATGGATATTGCTAGGTCTGGCCCTGGTTTGAATTCTTCCCTCCACAAAGTGCAGATGCTATCAATGGGGCTGTATTAATAAGCAAGATCTTTATGGGCTAGTATAACTGATTCAGTGGTATTAACAGGTCAATTGTGAGGATCTCTACAAATTCAAAAGCATAATTCTTCTAGGGATCCTCTACCTTCTGCCATGGGAAGGACAAAGCATTCCTCCTTCAAAATGATGTAGTGTTCAAGGTATTTCCTAACTAGGAGGCAAAGTTTGGACATCACCAGACACTGAGCAGAATATTGCCTTAATCTTGAACTTCTTAACCCTCCAACTTATGAAAACACATTTCTATTATTAGAAATATCCTCCCTCCCTCCCTCTGTGTGTGTGTGTGTGTGTGTGTGTGTGTATGTATTATGTATGTATGTGCGTGCACACACTATTATGATACAGGAAAAGAAAAGATTTGATGGTCTAAGGATGTAAGAATGGACAACTTATAGGACACATTGTAACCTTACACTAAATGCCATTGTCTATGCACACAGAAACCTGGGTATTTTGGACAATGTCATCCTTTTCATTGGCCTCCCAGGTGTTCAAAATATATCAGCAATCAAGAGGATCCCTAAAGATACAATAGTACTTGTAAATATGACCAGTTTTATTTTTTACATTTTTGGGTTTTTTTTTTTAGTTCCTTTGTTTTTAACATCAAGCTTGTGCTTTTTGAAAAGAAGTGGGGATCTTGTCATTCTCTTCCTCATCCCCAAATTTCATTCTATGATAATTGAGACCTTAGGGATCCATCATTATATTTTAAACTTCATGGCATCCAATTTGAGCACTTATTGGAAATGAGGGTTGTGTATTTTTTTACATGCTTAGTGCTCTTGGACATGAACCATAAAACAAGTAACAATACAATTGAAAACTTGATGGTCCTCTCAATAGAGTTATTACTTCTCCCAAACTCTGACCTCAAAAACTAAGGTCAATGATTCAGACACCAGCTGATTTTGGGGACCAGCCATGGGCACAATTGATTCTAAATATAGATAATTATAGAAAGTTCTGAACAGAAGGTAATTACATAGAATTGGTAAATGAGAACATTTCTGTTTTAGCTGAAACAAAATATACTGATCTGTGGGAAACCCAGTGGTTGGGACCACTTCAAGGAAGTAAGAACTTGCCTGCCTTCTCCATCTTTTTTATCTCCTGATAAAGGCATTGTCATTAACTCTGACTGCACTCTTGAAGCTACCACTCTACCATTCATGTAGCAGAGACAAACTTTAGGCCCAGAGTCATCTCTGAAAACTTAGAAAAGTCGATACCATCAAAATCACAGGGACCTGAAACTCCAAACCCATAAAGTAAAACTATCTATGAAGTTGAGAAAAAAAAAATGTATCAGAAGTTTCAAAGACTGCATTGATATTTTGATGGCCAACCTATTGCTGAGAGACTGGATAGCTGCCTATCTACCTCCTTCATTTGTCTGACATATCTTCACCTTCTATGCTGCCCAGAATTCCAAGATGATAAAAGATCAAGTGTAAAGAAGGAAACCACCCTCTGTGCAATCCTGAGCTTCGGCAACAAACTGTCCTTACAACTCAGCATCTATTCCTTCCTTCGTAGGAGCCTCAGAGTGGCTCAGGATAGAAGACAGCTAACCACAGCCTGAGGGCAAAGTCCATCCTACCACCTTGCTACATAATACTCCTGATTTAAGAAGAGATTTTTACTTCTCTGGGTCTGTGGGTTGTAGCATGATTATCCTTTACTTTACAGCTAATATTAACTATGAGTGAGTACATACCATGTTTGTCTTTCTGGGTCTGGGTTATGTCACTCAGGATGATTTTTTTTTCTAGTTCCATCCATTTGCCTTCAAATTTCCTGATGTCATTGTTTTTGTTTGTTTGCGGGCTTGCTTACTTTAACATTCTTGTATTCTTTCTGGATTTCACACCATGCATTTCTATCCCACTTATCTCCCCATCCCCTTACATCCACCCTCTGCCCTTGGAACTCCCCCCCCCCAAAATCAAAACCAAATTTAAAAGAAAAACCAAAACAACAACACCACAACACAACACAACAAAACAAACAGAAGTAGGATAATCTTGTCATGGAAGCTGTAATGTGGCCCCTTGAGCCACACGGTTTACCCTCTAGTCCGTTCATCTTTTTTACAAGAGTCATTAGTGTAGCTTGACTCCAGTTTCTGCTACACCACTCATAGCAGGTTCTCCTGGGGATATCCTGTTGTTGTCCTGTGTCATGGAGATCCTGCTGTTTTGGATCTGTAGATTTGTCTCTTTCACATGCTCCAACAGTAAATTTGGTGGATACTAGGATGGGTCAATTCATAGCCCTGGTTCTGTGCTTGGGTGGTAGCGGGATTGTTCAACCCACCAGCTTTCCCTTATCATCACTATCCAGGCAAGCTCTCCAGCACTGCCTCAGCTAGCTCACCTAATGCAGCCCACAGCAGAGTGGGACCAGTTCTCTTGCTCTCAGATCCTCAATCCTGGTCACCCATACTCATATATTTTGCTCAGGTAAGGTGCAGGGCCTTCTCTCCCAATTGGGGTATGGGGCCCACTCTCCTGTGTGCTGGAGCTGGTGAGGGGCAGGGGTAGTCCTCCTGCTCTTGTGATCAGGGCCAACTCTCTAGCCTACCACAAAAAACAAAGATTGGAGAGGGAAGGGCAACTTTTCCTCATCCCTGCCACACTGCATGGCAGACAAGGGGAGTCAGAATCTGCTCTGTTGCTCTCATGCCCTCAGGGCTGCCTCACTTGCATCCCTGACATCAGGGTCAGCTCTAGTGTGCTGCCCAGATGGAGGGCAGAGGTCAGCTCTCTCATGAAGGACAGCCAGTGAGGATCAAGGCTAGCTCTCCCATTCTTGAGGCTCTTGTGACCTAGGGGCCAGCTCTCTCATTTGCCATAGGAGGTAATGGGTGGGGGGAGGGAGGGAGGCATCTGTCTCTCACCCATGCCACCATATGTCTTTTTGTTTTGTTTTGTATTTTTTTTTTGGTATTTCTTTTTTATGTATACCCACCACAGATCCCCTTCTCATCCTCCTCCCTCCCCCACCTTCCCCTCTAACTCACTCTCCCATCCCCTCCTCTAAAGGGTAAGTCTTCCCATGGGGGGACAGCCATGCCTGGTACATTCAGTTGAGGTAGGACCAAGGCCTACCCCCAACCCCACCCTGCATCAAGGCTGAGCAAGGCATCCCATCATAAGTAATAGTCTCCAGAAAGCCAGCTCATAAACAAGGGATAGATCTTGATCACACTGCCAGGGGCCCCTCAAACAGACTCAGCTGCACAACTGTCTTTCGTCTGCAGAGGGTCTAGTCCAGTCCCATGCTGGTTTCACCATTGTCAGTTTAAAGTTTGTGAGATCCTATGTGATTGGTTCAGATGAATCTTAAGATTTCCCCATCATGATCTTGACTCCTCTTGCTCATGTAGTCCCTCTTTCCTCTCTTCGACTGGGATCCCAGGGTTCAGCCTGGTGCTTGATTGTGGATCTGTGCATCTGCTTCCATCAGTTACTAGATAAAAGCTCCATGATAACAGTTAGAGCATCCACCAATCTGATTACCAGGGTAGGTCAGTTCAGGTACTCTGTCCACTATTGCTAGTAGTGTAATCTGGGATCATCCTTGTGGATTCCTGGGAATCTTCCTAGCACCAGGTTTCTCCCTTACCCCATAATCTCTCTCTATCAAGATATCTCTTTCATTGCTCTCCTACCCCATCCCTCCCCCAGTTTGACCTTCCCATTCCCCTATGTTCTCATCTCCCATCCCCTCCCTTCTATTGCTCTCCCAACCCCAGTTTACTCATGGAGATCTCCTCTGTTTCCCCTTCCCAAGGTAATCCAAGTGTCCCTCTTAGGGTCCTCCTTGTTTCCTAGCTTCTCTGGAGCTGTGGGTTGTAGTCTGATTATCATTTACTTTACACTTATGAGTGAGTATATGCCATGTTTGCCTTTCTCAGTCTGGGTTACCCAGAAGCCAAAATTCTACAATGGAAAAAAGAAAGCATCTTCAACAAATGGTGCTGGCCTAACTGGATGTCAACATGTAGAAGACTGCAAATAGATACATATCTCTTGCCATACATAAAACTCAAATCCAAGTGGATCAAAGACCTCAACATAAATCCAGCTACACTGAACCTGATAGAGGAGAATGTAGGATGTAGCCTACAATACATTGGCACAGGAGACCACTTCCTAAATATAATAGCATTAGCACAGACACTGATAGCAACACTTAATAAATGGAATCTCCTGAAAAAAGAATCCTCTGTAAGGCAAAGGACACAGTAAATAAGACAAAACAACAGCCTAGAAAGGGAAAAGATCTTCACTAACCCCACATCTGATAGAGGGCTGCTGAAATACAAAGACAATGAGGGATGATCTCCAAAATATATAAAGAACTCAAGAAACTAGAAAGCAAAATACCAAACAATCCAATTAAAAATGGGCTACAGATCTAAACAGAGAATTCTCAACAGAAGAATCTCAAATGGCTGACAGACATTTAAGGAATTGCTCAACATCCTTAGTCATCAGGGAAATGCAATCAAAATGACTGAGATTCCATCTTACACCTGTCAGAATGGCTAAGATCAAAAACGCTGATGACAACTTATGTTGGAGAGGATGTGGAGCAAGGGGAACACTCCTCCACTGTTGATGGGAGTACAAAGTTGTACAGATACTTTGGAAATCAGTATGCCAACTTCTCAGAAAATTGAGAATCAATCTGTCACCACATGGTTTTCACAGCTTTGTGACAATTGTCATCAGAGGGACTTCATCTAGTAACTAAAGAACACATATACGGAGACTCACAGCCAAACATTAGGCCCAGTTCAGTAAATTCTTCTGAATAGAGAGAGGAAAGATTGTAGGAGTTAGAGGGCTCAAGGACAACATAAGAAAACCCATAGGAAAAAACTAACCTGGCTCATGGGAGCTAACAGAGTCTGAACCAACAACCACGGAACCTGCATGGGACTGACCTAGGACTTTTACATATATGTGACAGTTGTAAAGCTTGGTCTACTTGTGAGACTTCTAGCAATGGGAGCAGGGGGTATAACTAAAGCCTAGGTGGCTCTTAGGAACCTATTCCTTTTACTGGGCTGCCTTGCCCATCCTTAATACAAGGGGAGGAGCTTAGTCTTACTCAGCTTTATATGCCATGCTTTGTTGATACCCATGGGAGGCCTGTCCCTTTCTGAACAGAAACAGAGGAGGAGTGGATTAAGGGGGATGTGCAAGGGGGAAAGGAAGGAAGGAATGGGAGAACAGGAGGGGGGAGAGGAATACAGTCAGGAAATAAAATAAATAAGTAAATTGAATTTAAAAAAATTAAAAAACAGAAAAAAAGAAGAGATTTTACATTTCTAAGTGGTCAAAAAATATGTTTCTATTGTGTTATGGTACACATTAAAACAAATATAAGAAGTTAAATACGTGTCAATCATTAAGTGAATCCTTAGTGAAACTGTTACCTTCATTCATTTACATATCCCTGCACTTGTTTCTGTGTTAAAGCAACAGTCTCCAGTAGCTATGACACTGAGCATTCAGCCAGCAAAGCCAGATATGGTTACTATCTGGTCCTGTAAAGAAGAGGTATGACAGCCCAAATGAAGGGTGGTTAGTCATACCACTTAGTTTACCAGCCCTCCCAGACAGACTAAATCCAATCCAGTATGACTGGGCAGGACCCAGGCATCTGCACTGCAAACCTCCACCACTGACTTTTCACAAGTGTTTTGAAGTCCACATTTTAGGAAGGTGGTATCTACAAAATAGGATGCTTCAAGGGGCTGGATCTTGATACCACATATTAAACTCTTTCCTCAACACAGTGTTTGTGCCAGAAGGCAATTTAAGGGCACCAGCAATTCAAAAAATAAAAATAGAAGCCAAAGGTTGCTATCGTTTTAATAACAACAACTCCTCAAGAGGTATAGAAAAATTGCTGGCTTGTTTCCTGTGTCATTCAGGGGTGATTTTAGGGATAAGACCCAGACAGACTGTGGTTTTCAAATCAATTTCTTACATTTTTAGGAGCCAGAGGCTAAATTGAGGCAAGAGACAACACATTGACCATAGAGAAGAGACAGAGATGAAGGAAAATCAAGTCTGCCAAGGAGAGGGTAAGGAGACACTGAGAGCTTACCCAAGATCCTGTTAGGGGAGACACCAGAAATCAGCAGCCACCTGCAATGATAGTCAGCCCTGGGGAGCTTAAAGTACAGTTATTGATGGTGAAAAGCAGACCAGAGTCTAGAGAAACAGGAATCAAGAAATAGCACCAGACACAATGGGACAAGCCTGTAATATCAGCATTCAGAAAAGCTGAAGCAGAGGCATCACCACAATCTGAGACTAGCCTGCACTACATAGTGAGACCCTACATCAACACACACACAGACACACACACACACACACACAGAAAAAGAAAAGAATGAAAAAAAGATGATTCAGCTAGTAAAGACACATGTCACCAAGCTGGATGACGGGACTTCAATCTCTGGAACTCACATGGAAGAATGGCAGACCAACTCCAGAAAGGTTTCTTCTGATTTCCATAGGCACAGGCACAAGCACACAGACACATAGACACATACAGACATATGCACATACATATGTACATACATACATATACACAGTAAGCAAATGTAATGGAAAATTTAAAAATAAAAAGAAATTAAAGGGCTGGAGAAATTTAGTAGTTAGGAAGACATATTGCTCTTTTAGAGAACCCAAGGTAGGTTCCCAGCACCATGTCATCAAGTAGCTCACAACTTCCTGAAACACCAGGGGTCTGACTCCTTCTTGTGTTCTCCAAGCAAACAACCACAAGTGCCAGTAAATGTGTAAGACAGGTTGTTGCTATGCAAGCATGAAGACATGAATTTGAGTCTTCAGCAGACACGTACTTGTAGCCCAGAACTATGGGGGGTAGAAATGGAAGAATAGCTGGGACTTGCTGGATGCCAGCCTAGCTTTAAGTTCAGTGAGACACCCTGTCTCAAGGGATAACATATAGAATGATAGAGCAGGATATGTGATGTCTTCCCTTGGCCTCTATAAATATGCACAAATAGATGCATACATCCAGACACAAACATGTAAATATACCACATTGACACGTGGTATATTGTCTCTGTCTCTGCTTGTCTGTCTGTCTCTCACACACTTTCTCTTTTACACACACACAAACACATACATGTTCACACATAATAATAAGAAGAAGAACAAGAACAATAAAAGTATAAGAGATCTTATAACAGACATGTCATTTGGGGACTTATCATTTGTACACAGGCAATAGCAATGTTTTAACCTGCTATCAAGTGTATCTGACATTTTGGCATTATGACATAAGCTTTTCATATACAAAGTTCATGCTCAACAACCTCAAATCAACTTGGATAAAAACAACACAATATTCTAAGTAAGTTTACAGCTTCATGTTGGATCATATTTATAGCTATCATTGCCACATGTGGCCTGTGGACCATAGGCTGGTCACATCTTATAATGTTTAATTAGTACAACGTCTCTGTCAAAGGACACTGTATTTCTACATGTCAGTTCCTGAACCACAGAAAGATGACTGAATAAAACAGACATGGTTTCTATGCTGAGGCCATCTACCTTTATAGACAAACAGTAAGATAAATATGTGTGTATACAATCCTCCATCATTTCTCAAAATCAGCCCACAGACCAGCAGCAGCGATATCACTTGAGGACCTGCTAGAAACAAAAAGTTCTAGAATAAGAAGGTCTAAGGAGAGGTGTTATGGCACCCATGCTTTATAGAGTTCAGCAAGTGATTCTGATGCTTGCATCAATATTCTGGTACTCTTTAGACTCATTTGCAAACAGGGTTAGCAGCACTTTGCACTCTTAGAGAAATGTGTGTGTGTGTGTGTGTGTGTGTGTGTGTGTGTGTGTGTCCCATGTTATAACCCCAAGATAATTTTTAACTAAAACCAGAGGAAGGCTGCTAAATGATTTAAGAACAATTGTTAAAGTTATATAGAAGAGAAACCCATTTTCTATTTCATCCCAATCCAAGGAACTTCTCTCTACTTCAGGAACTTCATAGCATCCTGTGACCACAGCACAAAATATTAAAGGTTCAGGGCAGTACAACTCTGGTCCATAAAGAAAAACAGAGTCACTGTCTAGCTTCAAAAGTAGATTCAGGATAATTTCGGGTCACTTATGAGCCCCTAACATAAAGCAGTTGTCACCCTTACAGCATGTGAGAAAGCAGCGGTGCCATACTTCTATGTGAATCACATTCTTTTACCATAGATGCTGGTGGGGAGATATTGGACAAGAGGTCAGAATCCTTCAGACAGAAAAAAATGGTATTACATTCTTTCTAAGCATTGTGTAGCACAGTTGAAAGAACATGTGATGTATAACTTTCATCACAGACCAACTTCATCTTTTAAGAGACAGTTCTATAGTGACCCATAGCAGACAGTATAGATGTATATATATATATATCATATCCCACAGCCTTCTTCTAGGGCCTCCTGTTAGCACTTCTACTTTATCAAGTGTCAACTTCTCTCTAATTCCATACCTAGGTGTGGTGATATTTTATTTGTACTGAAATGTTATTTTAATTTTATGTTAATAAATAAAGTTGCCCTGGGGTCAGAGCTATTAGAGCCATAGTGAGAGCGTGGTGGTTAGAAGAGCTAGGTAGATTTCTGTGTGTTCAGGGATACAGCCAGTATTGGAGACATACGCCTTTAAGACCTGGAGGGCGGTACTTACAGGCAGTGATGAGGCAGTCATGTGGTTGGGTTTACAACCAATGAGAAGGCAGAACAGAAAGATTATTTAAACAGGGACACAGGAAGTACCTCCCTCTCTCGGGGAAGCTAGGAGCACTGCAGGAGGTAAGATTTTATCTCTGAGCTCTGACCTCTCTGCTTTTCTCTTTTACCTTGGCTCTGTGTTTCTTATTTTAATAATACGATTGGTTACATCTACATCTGGCGCCCAACGTGGGGCGAATCCATTAAAAACTGCTTGGGGCCGGCTCCCTAGCCGGAGCAGCCGGCTCCCTAGCCCCAGCCCAGGTCTGCTTGGGCTCAGGCCGGACTGTGAGCTGCTTGCTTAAAGCCAGTGCTACAAACAGCTCAGGCCTGCCCTGCTAAACAGGGCCCCTGGCTGTAAAGCCAAGCCTTGACTCGGCTCAGAGGGAACAAGTGGCTGGCTTTAAGCTTTAGCCGGCTACCCCTTCGCTTTCACTTTCACTTTCACTTTCACTTTCACTTTCACTTTCGCTTTTGCTTTCTCTCTTGCTTTCTCTCTGTCTCTCTGTCTCTCTGTCTCTCTGTCTCTCTCTCTCTCTCTCTCTCTCTCTCTCTCTCTCTCTCTCTTTCTCTCTGGATTTACACCTAGGACTCTAGGTGGCTGTTTTGAAATTCGCTCGGATTTCTACTGTTCTACGCAGATTTGGTAAGTCATAAAGGAAACTATTTAAAAGACAAATTTTTTCCACATTTAAAAAAATGGGTTTCCTGTGTACATTGGAAGAAAATTGGGTTTTGTTTGAAATTTTAGGCAGTCTGACAATGGAACAACTATATGAAAAGATTAGTATTATGGGAATTATGCAGTTAATCACCATGCTTATTCTCATTTTACTATTTAAAAAGATAGTCGATTTAAGTGCCAGGATAACAGCTTTAGAAAAACCTGTTAATTTTAACAGTGAAGTTGGTTCAAGTTTGGATCATAAGGTTACAGAAAGAAAGCCTGTTTTCACACAGTCATCCTTAATTTATCCTGTAACCGTACAGCAGATGCCTGATCAAATGGCTACACAAAATATCTGGGCTCCAATTGAACTGATGGATTTTAAAAGGTTTAAGGAGGCAATAGTATCTTATGGCATGCATTCCCCATATGTAAAGCAAATGTTAAACTCTTGGTCAACATATAATAGGATTATACCACAGGACTGGCGGGACCTTGCACAAGCTGTTCTGGAACCCAGCCAGAGAATTCAATTTCTAACGTGGCTTAAGGAGGAAGCTAGAAACGTAGAAACACAATGGAGGGATAAAGGAATACAAGTTTGTCAGGATCAGCTTATTGGAGAAGGCCAATATGCTTCAATACAAACACAATGTTTATATGATGTTCAAACCGTAATTTTATGTCGAATGGCAGCCTTGAATGCATGGGACAGAGTTGATGAACCAGGAAAAAAACATGAGTCATTCACAAAGGTTATGCAAGGCCCTAAAGAATCTTTCACAGATTTTTTAGAAAGACTGGCTTCAGCAGTAAACAGAATGGTCTCAGGATCAGAAGCTAGTAAGGCAATAATTGAAGCTTTGGCATTTGAGAATGCGAATGCAGCATGCAAAAGAATAATCAGGCCGTTAAGGGCAAGATCTGCACCTTTGGAAGATTGGATTAGAGAAACAATTAATGTTGAGGTTGATGAGCATGATACGTGGGTAGGAGAAGTAATTTCAAAAGGTTTGAGGAGTGTTAGATGTTTTGGGTGTGGAAAGCAAGGACATTTTAAAAGGGACTGTAAACAGGTCAATCCTAGAAGCAATGTTTCTTCAAGGAACAATGGCAACAGAATGCCCCTTCCTTCTGGAGTATGCAGAAGGTGTGGTAAGGGAAAACACTGGACCAACGAATGTAGATCAACAAAGGACAGACAGGGTAATCCTTTGCCTCAGTTTTCGGGAAACTCCCGGAGGGGCCTCATGCAGGCCCCCATAGCAAAACCAGTTCAAACCTTTCCTGCAGCTGTAGAGGAAATCCCTGCTCTGAGCGATTAAATAACCAAATGACTATTGGAATAAATCAGGCTGGTCAGGATGATGAAACAGAGAGAATAAAAAATTCAGGAGAAAACATAAAGAAAATTTTTTGGCAAACTTCTATTAATGAACAGAGACCAAAATTAACGATAAAAATAAATAGTGTTTTGTTGTCTGGTCTGGTAGACACAGGTGCGGACATTACCATAATTGCACCAGAATTTTGGCATCCAGCTTGGCCTCTTCAAGAGGTAAACGTTCAACTGTTAGGAATTGGGACATTATCTGGAGTGAAACAGAGTGCAAGATGGCTAGAATGTATAGGTCCAGAAGGACAGAGAGGAAAATTAAAACCATATGTCGCTAACATAGCTATGAACCTGTGGGGTCGAGACTTGTTGCAACAATGGAATACTCAGATTAAAATCCCTCCAATCTCAGAAACAAATCATAAACTAGCACATGTTTCTGAGAGAAATATTAGAAGGCATTATTTTGAGTGGTCACCAGCCATCCATATTATACAGGAACAGGGCACAACAACTGATAATCTTCCAAAAATACCAACAGCTCTAACTTTAAAATGGTTAACAGACAAGCCTGTATGGATTCAGCAATGGCCTTTAACAACAGAGAAACTCCAGGCTTTAGAAGAGCTGGTAGAAGAACAGCTAAATGCTCAGCATATTGAACAGTCAACCAGCCCTTGGAATTCTCCTGTATTTGTTATTAAAAAGAAATCTGGTAAATGGAGAATGGTAACAGACCTTAGAGCAATTAACAAAGTAATTCAGCCGATGGGCTCTCTACAATCTGGAATTCCTTTGCCTACTCTGTTACCAAAAGGATGGCCTCTCATAGTTATTGATTTAAAAGACTGTTTCTTTTCAATACCCTTACAAGAAAAAGACAGAGAAAGATTTGCTTTCACAGTGCCTACTTATAATAATTCTCAACCGGTTAAAAGATTTCAATGGAGGGTCCTCCCACAGGGAATGTTAAATAGCCCAACTCTGTGCCAATATTTTGTACAACAGCCATTGGAAGTGATACGTAAAAAATTTCCTAAATCTATAATTTATCATTATATGGATGATATTTTACTAGCTGACTCAAATGCAGATACTTTAGAAAGAATGTTTGAAGAAGTAAAGAAAATTTTGCCTTGCTGGGGATTACAAATTGCTCCTGAAAAAATACAAAGAGGAGATTCTATTAATTATTTAGGATATAAAATAGAGCTACAAAAAATTAGACCCCAAAAGGTGCAAATTAGGAGAGATAGACTACAGACTCTTAATGACTTTCAAAGATTATTTGGAGATATTTCTCATCTACGAACTATTGTTGGGGTAAAAAATGATGAACTGACTAATTTGTTCAAAACCTTAGAAGGTGACAAGGACTTAAATAGTCCAAGAGAATTATCACCTGAAGCTGAGAAAGAATTGGCCTTGGTAGAAAAGAAAGTACATGAAGGGCACGTGGATCGTATTGATCCAAAGCTGGATTGCATTTTGGTTATTTTACCCTCTAGGCATTCCCCTACTGGAATATTAATGCAGAGGGAAGATATTATATTGGAATGGATATTTTTACCAAATAAACCAAATAAAAAATTAAAAACTTATGGGGAAAAAATCTCTGACTTGATTTGGAAAGGAAAATTGAGACTTCGTCAATTAGCAGGAATAGACCCAGCAGAAATTGTCGTACCTTTAACTAAGGAGGACATTGAAAAATTATGGACAGAAAGTGAACCTTGGCAAAGAGCTTGCAGTAATTTTTTGGGAGAAATTAACAGCAAATATCCCAAAAGCAACAGAATTGATTTTATAAAGAGAGCTGATTGGATCTTGCCTCGAATTGTACGGCAAAAACCCATATCTGGAGTTCGTACATTTTATACAGATGCCAACAAACAAGGAAAGGCAGGTTACAAATCAGAAAATTTAAGTAAAGTGGTACAAAGTCCTTATAATTCAGTGCAAAAATCAGAATTGTATGCTATTCTGTTGGTATTAATGGATTTTTCAGAACCTCTCAACATAGTAACTGACTCTCAGTATGCTGAAAGAGTGGTATTACATATTGAGACTGCAGAATTTATCCCTGATGCTTCAGAATTAACTTCACTATTTATTCAATTACAAGATACAATCAGGAAAAGGAGTCATCCTTTATATATAACTCACATCCGATCTCATACTGGTCTGCCAGGCCCTCTAGCACAAGGCAATGATGAGATTGATAAATTATTGATAGGAAATGTGCTGGAGGCCTCAGAATTTCATAAAAAACATCATGTCAATAGTAAAGGTTTAAAAAAGGATTTTCCCATAACCTGGCAACAAGCCAAAGAAATAATAAAGAAATGTCCTACTTGTTCCTTCTATAATCAAACACCATTACCAGCAGGATGTAACCCAAAGGGTACTCAGAGGAATGAAATCTGGCAGATGGACGTGTTTCACTTTGCAGAATTTGGAAAACTGAAATATGTACACCACACTATCGATACTTATTCAGGATTTCAATGGGCAACTGCTTTGAGTTCTGAAAAAGCTGATTCTGTAATCACTCATTTGCTAGAAGTTATGGCCATTATGGGTATACCTGCACAAATCAAAACTGACAATGCTCCATCATATGTCTCTGTTAAAATGAAACAGTTTTTTGCTTATTACAATATAAAGCATATTACAGGTATACCACATAATCCTACAGGTCAAGCAGTTATAGAAAGGTCAAACAGAACTCTAAAGGATATGCTAAATAAACAGAAAGGAGTAACAAAAACCCCCAGAAATAGACTGCATAATGCTCTATTAACTTTGAATTTTCTGAATGCCAATGAGAAAGGAACAACAGCTGCAGAGAGACATTGGGTAATAGAAAAAACTACAGAATTAAATCAGCCTATATACTTTAAGGATGTGCTGACCTCAGAATGGAAGCCAGGGTATGTATTACATTGGGGACGAGGTTTTGCTTTTGTTTCTATAGGAGAAGATAAGCTGTGGGTACCATCAAAATTGATAAAGGTTCGATTTGAACAAGAGAAACCTCTTAATTAGAGGAGGTGATAGTTCATCAACCAGCATGAACATCCAATTTAAACTAACTTGTACCTGTAACACATGTCTTTTCATTTAATCAGATAATAACTTGCCAAAAAGGAACATCCCCAAAATTAGTCTTGGGGGAAGGTTTTTGTTTTTGTCTTTTAGGAGAATGAAGGTTAAGGAATCTGAAGGACACAAGACAAATGAGACAACTGAAGAAAAGGGACAAATCATCTATCCCAGGAAACAGAGTATATTGGAGTATATGGCATATGGGTATATATTATCTAAAAAATTTTATGTCTTCTTAAATGTTTGTTTCTGCTTTTCTCTAAAGATTTAACACTATTGGTTTTCTAATAGTCCCAGTTCAATTAAAATTTAAAGCTGACTTTGGAGTTGGAGAATGGCTCTCTCCTTCTTTAAACTCAAGCATGTTGTTAAAATGAAAATACAAACTCCCTGTATCATGCCAGAATAAAAGAGCCATTTTCTGCTATGGGACAGGACAAAAGCCAAATTAATTAAGGGACTATTCTATTACTAATCTCAACTCTTTGATTCTATTCTGATTCTTTAAACTTTTCTCAAAGTATAAATTTTATATCAAAATTTACAAGATTAATATATATATACATTTTAAACTTTGTTAAGATATGAATGGTCATATAGAGTACTAACTAATTCTAGAAAAAAGGCTTCAGTTAGCTGCATATATATGTCTTTGTGTTCGAGTCTCTTATCAGTTTTCTGCAGGAAATCACGGCCAGGCCTAACATCAACTGAAGTCTCCGGAAAGAAGATGGGGCCCCACAACAACAACAACAACAACAATTCCACGTGGACAATAATAATATCACTAAGCTGACAAACATCATCTACAGATCAGCTTTGAACTACAAGGTGCTCAGAACAATTTTGAGATGACTAGCTGAGATGATCCAGTCTCAAAGACTACTTGAATAAGGACTTGAGATAAACCCTGAACTTTGGCTTTATACACAGACTGGATAATAATGAAGGATATAGTTACCTTTCCTAGAATTTGACAATTAACCTAAATTTTTCTTTCAGGATAAAGATAACTTCACCCATACCCAGCAGGAAGCAATTTTAAGAATATGACACCCACATTGCCAAAGAAGTGGTGTGGGGCAGGTGGTTTTTTGGTTCTTTTAATGGGTTTTGGGTCTGGGATAATTTTCAATTGTTTAGGGGTGTTGGTTACAAGTTGTTGTCAAGGGTTAGGAAAAAGGCTAAGCAAAGGAGATTAGATTTAAGGTTCTTGTTTAAAAAAAAAAAAAGAAAAAAAAGAAAAAGACAATTACTAGTTTTAAATACTTTACATTATTACCAACTATTAGGATATAAAGAAATGAAAGTTAGTAGTTAAACATTACAATAGAAATTGTAGTCATATTAGATATGTTTTAAAAATTGAGCAGATATATTTTAGACAGGTCATCTTCAAACCCTTCAGAGATCTAACGAATATGGCATTTAAAATATTTTAATAACTTAGAAATTTTTCTTTTTTGAGACATGTCAGCTCCTGGCAGTACCAATGTACTTCAGAGAAAATATGGGCATTGAAGAAACTGCATATGGAGTTAATTTTCATTGTGGCAAAAGTTAGCCACTGGACAACAAAGTATCCTCAAATCAACAGGACAAAATGGACAGACAGAACACGAAACAAAGGACTACCGATTCCTGCCAAAACAAGTATGGTTATGGCTTTATCAGAAGGCATCTTCTGAGGCCAGGACAATATGGCACCATCCCTGAAGTGGCCTTCACAATCTGGAAAAGGTACAGTGCCCTTTTCTTTGAAGGCAGCTGAACAGGCAGTGGGCCGATGGCTTCTGTTGTGCAATGGAACAGCAACTGAAAGCTCACGCCTCTCAATAGTAGACTGGCATTTAATAGAGGGATGTGGAGAAGGGCATGCTTAGATGAAGCCATATATACACAGCCAAGAAGAATGGACAGCTGAATTCAAAAACCATCAACAATTTCCAGAATTTAAAATCCTGAATCATGACATGACACTAGTGGAATTCAGGTGTTTCTGGTACATGGACTGCTCTCACCCAGTGTGAGGTTGAACTGTTGACCTTGTGTACAACCTACTTCACAAATGATTCTGTCAGATACGCTAAGCCTATAGGCTGAAGATGATGCCCCAACACTGTGGAGAAACCTCAGGTGACTGTCCAGGCAGCTGGCTGTTTCTGTCAACTCACAAAATTTTTGGAAGTTGCTTTTGTGCACTTCCTGTTTTTATTTTTGTTAGCTAATATTATTTCCTTCTTGGGTCTCTGAGGGAGTTAAAGATTAGTTAGTTATAGTTAAAGATTAATTAGGATAGAAAGTGAATTAGATACATTTTGGACTTACTAAAATAAGATAGATAAGGGAATTATTTTCTCTGATTTGTCAAATACAAATGGACTAGACATCGTTTAGGTATTTGTTACTTGTATATATTGTATATAGTTATTGTACTTTTGTATATAGTTTTTCTTTTGTTAGTTATAACCTTTTGCCTTTTTTCTTTTTATTAAAATAGAAAAGGGGAAATGTGGTGATATTTTATTTGTACTGAAATGTTATTTTAATTTTATGTTAATAAATAAAGTTGCCCTGGGGTCAGAGCTATTAGAGCCATAGTGAGAGCGTGGTGGTTAGAAGAGCTAGGTAGATTTCTGTGTGTTCAGGGATACAGCCAGTATTGGAGACATACGCCTTTAAGACCTGGAGGGCGGTACTTACAGACAGTGATGAGGCAGTCATGTGGTTGGGTTTACAACCAATGAGAAGGCAGAACAGAAAGATTATTTAAACAGGGACACAGGAAGTACCTCCCTCTCTCGGGGAAGCTAGGAGCACTGCAGGAGGTAAGATTTTATCTCTGAGCTCTGACCTCTCTGCTTTTCTCTTTTACCTTGGCTCTGTGATTCTTATTTTAATAATACGATTGGTTACATCTACACCTAGGTGCTTTCTAGGAGTTTTTAAAATTGTTTGAGAATTTCTTATGTACACAGTGTATTATTTTACACACATATACCAAGTGTTTTTGGTCAAACCTACCCTCACTCTCTCCCCTCCAGCTCTTCCCATATCTGTCACTGTTACTTTTCCCTCCTAATTTCAAGTACACTGCATTTAACTGACTGGTTCTATTTACTACTTCCAGTATGTGTGTGGCTATAGAGTGTTTAACCATGAAGATGTCTTTGTGTAGACACTAGGATTTCATATCTCAGAAAGAGCAGCAATTCCATGAGAACCAGGTCACTGACAGAACACTGATGTAGTCCACCTTTCCTATCTGTGCACTGGACAACTCTACAGCAACATTCCACAGAAAACCTCACAGAGATTCTGGCTATATAAAGTCTCCCTCTCTACTCAACTAGCTGCCCAGAGCACTAACAAGCCACTACTTACCCCAATTGGCTCCATCTCCCACTCCCTAAATGGTTTCCTGGGATTAGTTCCCAGCTTACTAACCTGCACCCAAATCCCATATTAGTGCCAGCTCTCAAAGAAGGCAAGATTAACTAGAAGCAGCAGGCTATGATCCATAGCCTACAGTATTTTTCAGCAACATTTTCTCAGTAAAATGACTTCATAAGTCTGTAGAAGCACTGAGCCTTGTCTTGTGTAATGCAGATTTTGAAAAGCTCAGACTCAAGTAATTTTATCCCAAGCTTCATAAAGAATATCAAAAGTCATTGGGAAAATAAAAGGAGTCCTTCACTACAAAAAATCATATTCCTTATTGATAAAACTAGAGAAGCTTCAAACATAAGAACATCTCAATGTCACCATTCCAGCCCACCAGCGAGAGTCCTGCCTGATGTGGGTCTCCTAGGAGATGGGCACGCAACCATAAATGCATTCCAGTTTTTCAAAATTGCCCAATATAACAAAGCAAAATTTAATATTTCTGCCTTTTGAGGTTATGTTGATTGTGTTATGCATTTTTGCATTTCAGAGACAGGCATTTAAAGAGCCAGGTAGGGAAATGAATGTGGGTTCATCTAAATAGTTTTAGTGTATAAAGCTAGGAAGAAAATAGCAGATTTTTGTAAGCAGATTCATTGCAGAGAAAAGTACCAGGAAGAAATCAAGTGATCAACCTTTCTCCAAAACAAGTGTAGATATTAACATGTCTTCTTAGGTCCTTCATCCTTCTGTCTCAGTGATCCCAGGATGAGAAGACAGGGCAGGAAGCCCTGTAACCTCTCACTAGCATGCTGTGAACCCTTCCTCATCAGAAATCTATCATCTGAGAATTAATCAACACCATCTAATTATAATAGTAAATATGGCTTAAAGCTAGAAACACCATTCAGGAAAGAAAACATGTAATGGAGAATCATCCTTTGAATATTTACTAATTATAGTGTACATTATTATTAAAATAGCTTAACATTTAATTTTACATTATCACATAATATTCTATATTACACTAAATCTAACATGGTGATGTCATTAGCTAGAGGGATAATAAATCAATTTGACTCCCACAGTAAAAGAATATTTACTCTTTCACATGGCATAAGTATCCAGAGAGATAATGCGATGTTTTCAAAATAGGTAAAGATTCTATTGTCTTTATTTAAATATAGTCAACTAATTTTAATAAATTCTAATATGCAAACTATGCAGACTAGAGATAGACTGATACTATTAGTCTCATACGTGTGTAAATAAAGATATCATTGCTGACTCCCACAAAATTAAGACCCACAACCTTCCCTAAGTCTGTGTTTCTCCTGTGAACTCATGCTATCTAGCCCGGGAAGGGTATTCTCATGCATGGACCTAAGTTGACTTTTTCTAGTCTGCAAAGAACTCCAGAATTCTGGTTTTTCTGGGTTTTTTTTTTTTTGTCTTTTTTTTTGTTTGTTTGTTTCCAAAAATCGCAGATTTCAGTACTCAATTTTTCAAGTGTCTGGAAGAGAGCTCTAGTCACCCAATAAACATAATGCATAGAAAGTTTCCTAGATGATGAAGTTCTCTGCTGATATGAGCATCATGGGCAGCAGAATTACATGACAACTTATTGGTGGAAAACTTGAAAACTGTTGAGGTTGGAAGGCATATTGAGTGCTAAAAGTCAGAGACTAAGGTCAGCAGCTGAAAGAAAGCCTGATTATGTCATAGTAGGCATAAGAGTCAGTATATAAAATGCAACCTAATGAAGCCTTTTAATTAGTAACATATGTAAGTCATTAAAACCATGAAAGGTTTACTGTAAGGATATTCAGAGTAAATAAATAAAGCAGACTTAGATAATGAAAATACAATGTGCACAATATTTGGCTCATTTTCATGAGCATTAACATGATTATTTTTCTGATGAAAGAAACAGAGACACTCAATGGCTTTAAAGGGACAAAAGAGAGAGATTGACACAAATCTGGGTAGATAAGGGAGGGAGTGGATCTGGGATGAGTTGGGGGATGGGCAAATATAATCAAAGAACATTATAAGACATTCTCAAAGAACTGATAAAAATGAAGAAACAAATAAATTATATAGGGTTTCACTTGTGAAATTGATCAACTGTTTTCACAGCCTTCTGAATGTCTGGTGATTAAGAAAACAAACACCTCAACTCCTTAAGGCTGTGTGAGTATAATGGTAACCATTGTGCACAGGCAGGTTAGAGCATTTGAATGCTTGGTTAAAGAACTCTTCTGTGATTATATATAGCATATATAACACTGTCTTGTAAGCTACAAATATCCATCCCATATGTGCTATGTAACTTCTTGAGTACCAAACAATAAATAAGTCACCCACATGAACTCAACACTAAGTGACTAAAGACAGCATTATTCTGTGTTGTCATAGACAGCAAGGAAACCTCTGTCATCACCCTATGAATGTGCATGCTGTGTTCTCATCACATCCCCAACTGCCTCGTATAGAGCCACATCAGGTTATAATCATTGATAGTTAGAGAAGATGTAAGGATGGAGAAAGAGGAGAGGAGCAAGAAAAGAAGGAAAGGACAGAAGAAGTGAAGGGAAGAATAAGGGAGACTCTACTCAGAAAGAGATGATTATGGGGAGTAGGAGGGACGGGAGAAATCCAATCTTTCAAATAAGCAGCAGTCACGCTTATTAAACTTATCAAAATCACAGAATATTCTCCAACTTTCAGGTCATTTTGTTCTTAACTAACTGGGAAATTAGCATCTGAAAGATGTACTTAGTGGAGGAATTGAAAACAATCCTGTTCTACACGTGGTTGCCAAGAGAAAACTGATTTTTTTTTAAATACACACTTAAATCCTCATCACCAACTTATTAAGAAATGGTTCTAAAATGTGCCATCTGGAGACCTGCAGCATGGATTGTTTCTAGACAGCACTTCCACTGTGTCACTATAAGTCTTTCTACATTGCAAAGGCCTCATAGTATAAAATCTATGTATTAAGAGCAGAGACTATGAAGGATCCACAAAAATGCAGAAACATTTGGCCTTTGAACACATACATTTGAATAAACACTATTGAAATGAGAATGATGCAGTAGCCTCCACCTTTGGCCTTAGTGCCTAAAACATACAGAATTCCCAACTTCACTCCTGCCTCACTCTTTATGTTCCAATAACTTCTAAGTCCTGCTTATCTTACTCCCAATTGCATCTCTTTTTCTGTCTGAAATACTTCAGTAATATTCTGTTCCACATTTTTCCTTAAAGATTTTCTAAATACATATTTGTAAGCCTAAGTGTGGTTCTCAATATTACATTATTCTGATTTCTTTTTCCTGATGGTTTTATAAAAATATTCCTCATCTCTCTTAAATGTTAATGTTCTCTGAAATTCTGGGCCATGCATCTTTCATTGACCTGATACATTCACTTTAAGACATTGCTTCTACTTTCAGAATTCTGTTAATTTCTATGTACTGACAGTTTCTTCTTGCTGAGTTTCAACCTACAGATGGGTGGGCCCTTGGCTTTGTTAACCATTGGATATTGACAGTTTGACCTAGATATCTTACAGAAACTTGACCAGCTCAAACAAAACTCGACCCCTTACCTTACTCTCTTAGTTAAGGCCTTATTAAGGAGGGTTCTCCAGCTGCTTAGTGTCACTACCACCAAATCACTTATCTGACACAAAACCTGGAGTCTATCCTGATATGTATTATGTGAATTTGATTGATAAACATCCCGAACAAAAATACTTATGAGAAAAATGTTCTAAATAATCTTTTTTAATAATTATATAGTGATGCAGATAGGGGCTTACCAAAACAGAAATAGGTCAGAATAAGAGATAGTTATATGCCCTATTAAGAAATAACCTAGGGCCAGTAAGATGGCTCAGTGGGTAAAGGGGCTTGCCACTAACTCCGATGACCTGTGTTCGATCCCCTGAGACCCACATGGCAGAAAAAGAATTGATTCCCATAAGTAGTTATCTGACCTCAATGCATGCATGGTGGCACACCCCTTACCATAACATGCTTTCTCTCATATGCAGACTCTAAGGAGTGAAAAGGGACATGAAAATAGGGTATCTACTAGGAAAGTGAAACCAGATGGGAAAGGAGGGGAAAGACAAGAAAGACTAATAGAAAATGTAAATATGTTCAAAGTACATTATATGAAAGAATTAAAAAGTTATAATAAAACTTCTTGTTTTTTATATGTAGTATACACTAATAAAGAAAACATAAAAATAGGCTGAAGAGGAAAAATACACAAATATTTTCTATCACTATTGTAAAATATAAAATATTTTGGAATATGGAGTTATTATTTAATATTCTATCTTTCAAGCCACTTTGTCCTATGTCAAACTATTATACTTAGGAAGAAATAGAAATTAAAAAGTAAGCTTGTTTTACCACTTCTATATAAAGAGAGTCTTTTACACAGGTAGATGAGGAAGAACATAGGAAAGAAAGTAAAATGTATCATCAACAATGAAGCTTATTATTTTCCACTAAGTCCAAAACACTGAACACAGCAACTTCTTGTTGGTTTAAAAAAATCAGCTAAACCTGACCCTGTCGTTATCATCCAGACTTTATGGTTTGGAAAATAATTTGCCTTCCATAAGCAGTGTCAGAATGGAGAAGACTCTCCTGAATTCCATAGAGCATCACTGGGGTCATCCAGTATGGGAGCTCTAACTACCCACAGGCTTACTTATACATCTTATAATTGATACTGACTCTTTGCTAAAACTTCACCTAGTACATTTATAAAGTCTCTCTATGTCTCCAAAAAGTGGAGGCTGGGTTCTAGAATCAAATGTTCTAAGAAAAGGGTGTAGGAGAAAGCTAATTTTTTTTAATGACCTAGCCATAGATAACATACAATGCTATGTCCTTATTTACTAAGTTTGTGAATATAATACTAATCTAGCTTCACAAGGAAGGAGAAGAAATACTATCTCTTGGGTGGGAAATTTCCCAAGTTTACAAAATAGGTAAATAGTATTGTGGAAAGTGCATCTAGAACAAAGCTGTGGAATTATTTTGATTATTGTGTTTATACTTTTATTCAAAGCTTCAAATAAATTACATTAATATACTTCCTTTGTGGGTTAAATAAGAAGTTGCTAAAGTCTGTAACACTTCCATAAGCGGAGCTTCAGCTCACCTGGTCAAGTATGTAATGGCCATATGTTTTGACTCTGACTTTTTCAAACCACATACAAGTTGCCTATAATTTACTGCCAACAGCTCACTTTTAATTAAAGAAAATATATGTTTTAGAAATCATCTTATAAACAGGCTTTTAGAATCAAAGCAGGCTATCAAACCTAAAGAACAGTTTGTATGTCTTACATTTTAGTGAAGCAAAACTGATTCTTGGATCAAGATTTCTGATCAGTTACAGTCTCTCTAAATTTCTTAAAGATTAATAAAAGAATAAGCTTTTTCCTCTTTCTGTAACTTCAGATACCCCAGTAATGAGAGCTGTCCTCCAAAGTACATATCACACTCCTCAACTCTCATGGATATATATCTTTCCTGGGTCAGAAATTTCTCTGTGCCTCTACTCTTGCCAAATTTAGCTTCTATGTTTTGTTTAAAATTTAAACTCTTCAATATTTCATAAATGGCTCTGTGTGGTCCAAACCTTGCTTTCCCTTTCCCTCATTCTAGCCGTACTTCCTAGTTGTCTTCCCTTTCTAATGGTTCCTTCAATTAATACCTGACTTGGTAACCTTTAGGAATCCTATCTTCAGAAGAGATATTCATATTTTCTATCTCTGCAGCATGCCACTATACTTCATCACAGTCTTCCCCAAGGGCTTCATTTGTTCCTACCACTTATATAATCTCCTGTTATATATTGTTTCTGTGTTTATTATTTTCCAAGTAAGCTATCTATTCCTTTCCAGCTTGAATCTATTGACATTCAATGCCTAGAACCAGATACCATACTCACTAAATTCTCAGGATTCAAAGTCAGTGCTTCAAGCTAGTACAAGTTGTAAGTCCTGGAAGAACCAGTTACTTGAGATGGTTGTCTCATGCCCTATGATACTAAAGCCAACTGACACACTGCAATTATCTTGTCTTCTTCCGTCCCAGCCAATTCCTCAGGGTCTTGAGTAAATCATTATCACCATTCTTACTGTAATTTGGGACACACAGGCATCAAAATTCAGTACAATTGTGGTTAATTCAGGGATTGATTTGGCTAAATGATGCTGCCTCACTCTTTGGCCCTAACTCTTTGGTCCAATACAAGTTCAGATGTTCCTATAATAGGATTTTATATCTTAGGTTTTCAGTGATGTTCAAATTTTCTCTGTCATTTGAAATAGAGCTGCTGTGTGGAGAACTTTTACATTTACTGCAAAACTGAGAAGAAAAGTCAGAAATGTTGTGCATTTTCCATCCCGCCCCCACCCCCAAGGCAGACTCCTCTGCTGTCAACATTCTATACTGAAGTGTTAATGTTGTTGCAGTCCAGCCTACCCTGGCATGTCATAATCACCTAAAACCCAAGGCTTACCTTCCCCAACACTCTCAGTGTTGTGAATTCTGTGAGTCCTGTTAAATATGCAATGACATGTAATATCATTCTAGCCATATCCAAAGTCCATCACTGATGCTAAGTTTCACTCACGGTTTTGTACATTATAGAGGGTATGCCTAATATACATTGACATTTTTCTGCCTGTGCAGCATCCAAGGATGAATTGCAACAGACCTGAAATATCTATGTTCTGCCATCCACCCCCCCAACACATCAACAACTGCTGATTCATTTTACTCTGCAAACACAAGTTTGTAATTTCCAGAATGTCAGGTTAAAGGAATAACACAATGAGCAGCCATGCTCTTGGCTTCTTATGCATTCATTATTTTCTATGTCTTTTCACAGGTTGACAGCTCATTTATTTCTAACACTGAATAATATTTCAATGTCCGAATGCACCCTAGCATATTTATCCATTCACTCACTGAAGGGTGTCTTAGTTGCTTCTAATTCTGGGCAATTATAAATAAAGCTTCTATAAACATTCACATGCAGCACTGTTTTATGAATATAAGTTTTCAATTATACTGGTTAAATAATAAGAAACATGACTTCTGGGTCCTATAGGAAAGAGTATGTTTAAATCTACTAGGAGCTATCAAGCTGTCTTCCAATGTAGGTCCACCATTTTGAATTTCCACAAGAGATGAAGGAGCAGTTCTGTTGCTCCACATCCTCTCCAGCATTAGGTGTGGTCAGTATTGTGGACATTTTAGTAGTTCTAGTAATTACATGGAGAGGGGCAATGTCAATTTAAATCCTCTGTTTTAAATGACATACGTTAATCATCTTTTCATATACTTAGTTTCCATCTGTGTATCATCTGTATGCTTGTATCATTTTATTAATTTCAATCAAGATATTCACTTACTATTTTGTTTTGTTTTTTGAGACAGGGTTTCTCTGTGTAGTTTTGCACCTTTCCTGGAACTCACTCTGTAGCCCAGGCTGGCCTTGAACTCACAGAGTTCTGCCTGCCTCTGCTTCCTGAGTGCTGGGATTAAAGGCGTGCACCACCACCACCACCACCACCACCACCACCACCACCACCTGGTTCAATTACTATTTTTAGTACCTGTTGGAAATAGCCTTTTATCATACTACAGATAAGCTAGAAACCACAAACTGTAAACTGATGGAAGACACAGGTAGAGAAGTGGAAAATCAAACTTGGATTTGATATTTAATCAAATAAATTCAAGGGGAGGTGTTGAATTTTCCTTTCATAATGTGAAATCCACACATTTCAAGCCTTTGAGGTTATTTTAATTCATGTAATGAATGTACCAAAGGACATTCAGGTTGTTTCCATTCCTAAGCTACTGTGAACAGAGTAGCAACCAACATGGCTGAATTAATATCTGTGGAGAGGATGGCAAGTCCTTTGGGCATATGCCAAGAAGTGCTTGAGAAATATAGATTTATTTTTAACTTTTTGAGAGTTCTCCACACTGATTTCCAGAGTGACTAGGCAATCTCGGTGAATCGCGGTTTCCATTTTCCCTAAGTCCTCTCTAGCATTTGTTGTCAGTTTGGGGGCAGTTTGTTGTTGTTGTTGTTGCTTTGTTTTGATTCTATCTTTGCCTTCTGACCAGCATAAAACAAAATCTCATAATTATTGTGTCTTGTGTTTACCTAATTGCTAAGGACAATGAAAAAAAATTTTTTTCAGATATCTCTTATCCATTTTTAGTTTCTTTTTTGGAAAACTCTTTGTTTAGATCTCAAGCCCATTTTTTGAACCCATTTTTAATCGTTGAGTTATATATGTATGTATGTATGTGTGTATGTGTGTATATATATATAGTATTAATCCTCTATCATACACAGAGCTAGCAAAGATTCTAGATGATTCTGTGGGCTTCTTCATTCTATTGATTGTTCTTTTAGGTGTTCAGAAACATTATAATTTTATAAAGTCCCACTTAATCAGTTGTTGTCCTCAATTCCTGAGCAAACAGGGTCCTATTCAGGAAGTTTGTCCTACACCTATACCATGTAGAATACTACCTCTAATTTCTTCTGTAAATATTAGTGATTCAGGTTTCTCATTCAAATCATAGATCCATTGGGAGTTTTTTGTGCAAGGTTTTAGATTTGGGTCTAATTTCATTTTTCTACATATGTGAAAATTGAGTGTAAGCAGCACCACTTGCTAAAGATGCCCTCTCCTCTCCAATTGTTTTGGCATCTTGCCAAATATTATATGGTTATAGTTATGTATAACCGTGATTGGTTCTCCTATTTTTTACCATTGGTCTATAATCCTGTTTTCATGCCCATGCCATGATGTTATTATTATGGTGCTGTAATATATTATGAAGTCTGGAATAATAATTCCCTCAGCATTGTTCTTTTTGCTCAAGAGTGCTTTTGGTATCCTGAGTCTTTTGTGTCACTATATACATTTTAGAATAGGTTGTTGTTGTTGTTACTTCAGTGAAGTATGTGGTGGAGATTTTTATTGGCATTGCACTGAATATGCAAATGGCTTTTGGTAGAATGGTCATTTTCACAGTTCTACTAATCCATTGGCATGTGATATCTTTCCATTTTCTACAGTCTTTCTCAAACTCTTTCTTCATAGATTTAAAGTTTTCATTGTAGAGATTCATTTCATTCTTCACCTCCTTAGTTAGCTTTATTCCTCAGTATTTTATTTTCTTTGAAGTTATTGGGAATGGTTAGTATGTCTATCATTTCTTTATCCTCTTGTTTATTGCTGGTATATAGAAAAGCTCTTGGTTTGTGCAAACTGATTCTGTGTCCTGCCACTTTGCTGAAATTGTTGATAGTTTCTAAATGTTTTCTGGTGAATGTGGGGAATCTCATATGCATTTGTATTATATAGTCTGAAAGTAGGGATACTTTGGTTTCTTCTTTAACTGTTTGTATTTTGTTAATTTCCTTCTCTGATGTTGTTTCAGCTTGTGCTTTAGCACATTATTGAAAAGAAATGGAGATAATTGACAGCCCTGTCTTGCTTCTAATTGCTTCAAGTTTTTCTCTACTTAGGATGATGTTGGCTTGGATCTATCTTATATAGCCTTTATTATGTTGAGTTATACACCTTCCAGTCCTATTCTCTTTAGGACTTTTATCATAAACACCTGTTGGATTTTGCAGGTCTTTTTTTTTTTCTTTTTTACATCAATTGAGATAATCACATAATTTTTGTCTTTAAGTTCATTTATATAATTTATTATATTTATTGAGTTTGTATATTGAAACAACCCTGCATTTCTGAAATACAGCCAATTTGATCATGGTAGATAATCTTTTTAATGTATGTCTGTATTTAGTTTGTAAATATTTATTGAGAATCATTAAATTTATGTGCATCGGGGATGCTGGCCTGTGGTTTCCTTTTGTTATATCTTTGTTTGGTTTTGGTATTCAAGACTAGCATCACAGAAAGAGGTTAGGATTTCTCTTCAGTTTCTACTTTTTAAAATAATTTAAGAAAGATGGGCTGTAGCTATCCTTTGAATGAATATCTGGTAGAATTCTTCTGTGGATACATCTGAGTCTGGGCTTTTTGGAGGAGGGGCATTTTATTACTGTTTCAATCTCTTCATTTGTTATGGATCTGTTCAGATTGATGATTTCTTCTTGATTTAAATTTGGCAGTTCTGATGAGTTTAAAAGTTCAACCATTTCTTTCAGCTGTTTCCACATCTGCACTTCACAGGGTACAAGCATTCCTGTATAATATTCCAATTTTCTTTGCTGTCTATTGTAATGCTTCTCTATTTATTGCTGATTCTGATAATTTAGGTCATCACTTTCCCCCCCTCAAGGTGAGTTGGCCCAAGAGTCTGACAGTCTTATTCATCTTCTCAACGGACTAACTTTTATATTCATTGATTCTTTATGTTATTATTTTTATTATTTCTTCTTATTATTTATATTTTCTCTACTACTGGGTTTGAGTTTGGTTTGTTCTTGTTTTGTCAAATTCTTTAATATTATAATTAAATCATTTATCTGAGCTCATTCTGATTTTTTAATGTAGCAGCTTAGAGATATACATTTTGCTTATAGGATCTCTTTCAATGCATCCCAGAGATTTCATTGTGATACATTTTCATTTATTTCCAGGAATTTTTTCATTTCCTTAGTGATTTCTTGTTTTATACATTTATCTGCACAAACTAGTGTGATTTTACAGATTTGCTTGCTGTTGTTTTTACGCTAAATTGTATTATGGTCAGGTAAGACAAATGAAATTATTTCCATTTCCATGAGCTTGTTAAGATTGGTTTGTGTCCCTACATCCAGTAACTGATGTAAGCAGATGCAGTGATCGAGATCTAAGCACTGGGCTGCACTCCTAGACTTCCCTCGAAGAGAGGGAGGAGAGATCACAGGAGCAAGTGAGATCAAGATCATGATGGAGAAAACCATGGAAACAGCTGACCCAAGCTGGTTGGAGCTTATGAACTCTGGCCTGTCAGCTGAGAAAAATGCATAGGATGGAACTAGGCCCTCTGAATGTGAGTGAGTTATGTGGCTAGATCTGTTTGGGGAGCACCTGGCAGTGGGACCAGGACTTATCTCGAGTTCATGAAATGGATTTTTGGAACACATTCCCTAGGGTGAGATACTTTGCTCAGTCTTGACACAGGGAAGAGCTTGGCTCTACCTCAACTTTGTATGCCAGACTTTGTTGACTCCCCAAGGGAGAGGTCTTACCCTCTCTGAGACAGGAGTAGGTAGGGGGTTCAGGAGAAGAGGAGGGAAGGGAAACCCTAGTTTCAGTATGTAAAATAGAAAAAAAAAAACTTTTAAAAAAATAAAGTAATTAATTAAAAAAAAGATTGGTTTGTGTCACAGGATGTGTTCTATTTTAGAAATGTTTCCACGGGCTGTTGAGTAGAATATATATTCTTTACCATTTGGGTAGAATATTGTGTGTGTGTGTGTGTGTGTGTGTGTGTGTGTGTTGGGTCCACATGATGTATAATGTCATTAAATTCTGATGTTCTCTGCTTAATTATTTGTTCACATAACCTTATTATTTGAGAAAGTATAATGTTAAAAACACTTATTATTGGGTTGATATAGATATTTCTTTAATTCCAGTAATACACTTTTTATGAAATTGAGTATGAAAGAGTTTGCTACATATGTGCTTAGGATAGTAACATCTTCTCCGTTAATTGTTTCATTGATTAGAATGAAATGTCCTTTGTCTATTTTGATTAGATTTAACTTGATGTCTATTTAGTGAAATATTAAGATAGCAACATCTGCTTGCTCCCTGGTTCCATGTGATTGGAGTATGTTTTTCTACCCTTTCACTTTAAGGTAGCACCTATCTTTAAATATGGAGTGGGTTTCTTATACACAGCAGATGGATGGATTTTGTTTTGTAATCCATTCAGCCAGCCTATGCCTTTTGATTGGAAAATTGAGGCTATTAATATTTAAAGTTTTTATCAAAAGGTTTGTGTTGACTGCAATTACTTTATTGGGATTTTGCTGTTTGTGCTTTTAGTCATGGAGCATATCCTACCTGAAGTCTAGAAGTTGAGGTAAGTGGAAACACAGATTAGGCCATGAATGATGTGGCAACTTGAATAATTATGGAGGTTTATTGATGGAGAGGATCAGATAGACTCTTCATGCTGAGACATGGCATAAATCTTTTTGAAAACATAATCTTCTAGATTGTGGTTCTCCTCTTACCCTTTTTAAAGGGGGTATAGTTTAGATGTGATAATTAATTAAATGATTCCTAATGATACTCTGTTATACTCATAGTCTGGAGCCTATCATAATCATCATCGGAGAGGCTTCATCCAGCAACTGATGGGAGCAGACACAAAGTCTAACCTAACAGTAGGCAGAGTTCAGGGAATCCCATGGAAGAGGGCAAGAAAGGATTGTAGGAAGCAGAAAGGTCAAGGGTACCACAAGAAAATGGCCCACAGAATCAACTAACCAGGGCTCATAGAGGCTCACTAATACTGAATTGACAAATAGAGAGCTTGTATGGGTCTGACCTAGGTCCTCTGCATATATGTTATGGTTGTGTAGCTTGGTGGTCTTTTGGAACTACTAACAGTGGGAGGAGAGTTGTCTCTAATTTTTTGGCCTGCTTTGGGGACTCTTTTCCTCCTGCTATGTTGCCTCATCTGGTCTTAATATGAGGTGATGTGCCTAGCCTTATAACTTGATATGCTATGTTTGGTTGATATCCCTGGGAGGCCTGCTCTTTTTTGAAAAAGAAATGAAGAGGAGTGGATCTGGGGGTAAGGGGTGGTAAGGAGGTGGCTGTGAAGACAGGAGGAAAGGAAAATTCTGGTCTGGATGTACTGTATGAAGAATAAATAAAAAAGAAAAAATTATAATCTGTGGGATTCAAATAAAAGATATTGTTTTGCTTAATGTGTATGGTCCTCTAATCAGCTGAAGACCTTGTGTCCAAAGAGGAAGACCCCCTTCTGAGGACTTCAATGTCTTCAGAAACCCTGACTGGCAAATTGCACAGGGATTCCATAGACTTTCGACTTGAGTCTGCAAGATCCAACTCTTCTATTTTGAATTTCCAGTCTGTTGCTGACCATCATGGATTTCAAACTTGCCAGCTCCTCCCTATAACTGTGTGTGTGTGTGTGTGTGTGTGTGTGTGTGTGTGTGTGTGTGTTGTGTAAAAAGCAAAATACAGTGATAGAGATAAACAAAGGTCTTACTGGTTCTATTTATCCAAATAACTCTATAACATAAATATATTAACTCCTTGACCTAGACTCAAAACAAGAACAGAGCTAGAATGAATATCAACTTTGGGCATACAAGTGCTTTGTTAGTACAGCAGTCTATACTAATTGAAGATTAAAATTTTCTTTCTAGACACTATGCAAATTCAGCTTTAAATAAAATCAGCATGGATATGGATTTATTCAGGTGTCTCCATAGATTCTATATCTCTACCTCCAATACCGACCCCCCCCCAATTCTTTTCTCATTATTTAAGGCCTCATGTAGAGCACCAGATTAACTTAAGTTTTCATATCTCTCAAATTGCAATGGAATTTTCAACCCTTTTACTTGGGAGCTGTTTCTTAGCCTCTTAATATCTGATTGTCCTTTTTTTCTAAAATGAAATTACTGTTTTAAGGATAACTAGGATGACATTTATCAAGGAATCATCACAGAATGAGCTTTCAGTTCCTGACAGCTTTTATTACCACTACTGTTTAGCCAATAGGTACTGAATGCATGCGCTATGCAGGTTGGTGCTTCTTTCCTGCTTTTGCTTCCAGGATTCCTTCTGGGACAAAGCCATACTCACCACAATCCATGTCCTCTAAAGCTCAGCCCATGATTGCCTCATCTGTGACATTACATTGATTTAGCCAATGAAAGATTACCATCCTTTTACTTTTTTGCTGCCTATTATGTCTTAATTACAAAATAATAAGAATTTATACCTGGATCTGCTTTAAGCAGTTAATATATACTGATATTTCTTCTGGTTCTTACAACAACCTTGGAGAGTCAATGTTCTCACCACTACACAGTGGAAAACTAAAGCCTAAAGACTTCTCAGAGTCCTCAGGATGAAATCTGAAGCTAATGACCCAGAGGTTACTGGACAAAGTGCCCATCTTCCCATTTTTTTGAAGTCATTTTCTATTTGGGCCATGAAGAAATAAAAAGATAGATACAGACAAGCTGCTTAATAAAGGTTGTTAACTCTTGGAATTCAGAGAGCTAGGCAATGAGACAAGGGTGAACACAGGCAGGTGGTACTTGCTGCAAATTCAAGTTGTACCATCCAGGACTGGAAAAACACAAAGATCTCATTACATGTGTCCCCAGGCACCAAAAGGCTACTCTTTTGACACTTTGTTGACACTGTTATCCCCAAGTGTCTTTTTCTTGCAGATGGTTGGAGAGCTTCATTTTGAAAGAAATTTCTGTAATCAGATTATGAAATTCTCCAATGAAGGAGAACAGTAAGAGTCATGCTGCAAACATGTCAGTGCCATTTTGAAAGTCAAGGTAGAGAAAGTAGTTAGTATTCAGTGATTGATTTGGTTACACCTTTAACAAAACTAATCAAGGCCAGTGGCTCTTCACTTCAACTTATTTTAGAACTAGGAACAAGCTAATAAATACAAATGCCCAAGTACTAAAGAATGTATATTTATTCTTTCAAAATTAATGCAGGTCTTCCTCCACCTGAACACTGTGGGGCTAAAATTGGTACAAAGTCCAGAGGGAGAAAGAGAGCAAGAGAAGGGGAGAAAAAAAAGGGGTGAGGGAGAAGAAAACGAAAGAAGAAAATAGCATGGAAAGAAATAGCATTTATGCTTTCATCCTAACACATAAACTATATTTACTGATTAGCCATATTGGTTTTCTCTCAAAGAAGAGATGAGCAAAACTAACAAGTATTTAATTTGGAGTGTTCAAATACATTTTGTTCTCAGTCTTGTGCTCAGTTGGCACAACATGTGTCTCGTTCTGTTATAAGTAATTTTTAAGATGTAAACAATAGAAATTTGAAGAAAAAATTAGTATTTTGCTTTGCTTAAGTAATTCTTTAAAATATTCTATTGTTATTCCCAGTTACTTACATGGTTTTCAATGTGCAACATTGAAAAAATATTTTTATTTTAATTACAGATTAGAAAACACATAACAGCATTAAGAAAATACCATTGCAGCTTCCTTCAAAATATAGATAACCAAAGCATGAACCAGTTTAAAGAATAATATTGCCTTTATAATAGTAGAAAATATATGCAAAAATGTTAGTAATTATGCTGCTGTTATATAAATGAGTGAATTTAGAAACATTGGTGTAGCAGAAATAAGCAAGGAAAGAATAAGAACTGCAAAATAGTCACTTTTAGATAATCTCTTTATCCATTCTCTGCTGCTATAATGAAATGCTTGAAGTTACACATTTTGTAAAGAAAAAAGTTTATTCAGCTCATTTCTGGATCTCAAAGGTATGATACCAACTTCTGTTAGTCCCTAGTGATACCTTCTTGTATAACACCATGGTGGCTTGCTCCAAGGCAGAAATGTGTGAGAGGACAAGTATCAAAAGGAAAATCTCTTCAGGGAAGGTGCTAGACTCCTTTATATTAACCGATACTCACCTGCCTTCTGAAGGCATGCTTCATAAGCTAATTATTCTTCGTTGTTCTCACCTTTAAAGATTTGAACACTTCAACATTGTCACAGTAGTGACCAGGCTATTGTTTCATGAAAATCTGGAGAATTAACCAGAGCCAAACCACTGTGGTCACATTGTTATGAAAACAAATGTTAAGCCACAAATTTAGAGATAGTAAGGAACATGTGCATAGATAAAAGGAGGTTCATCCAGATCTACCAAAGCTAATGAAGTCAAATGTCATGACTAGAAACCATCAGTGAATGTCCTTCTAGGTAGAGGATTTTACCACAAAATTCTTATCTAAGGAAAAACATTAAGGCCTCCATCCCCTATTACTTTACTGTGTACCCCCTGTGTCACCCCTAAGTAGAAACTGTTAAAATAGGGTGCCCTCAGTACAATACCTGATAGCCCTAAGAAAGTACACAAGTGAGCTGGGGCAATGTAACTCCTCCTGATAAAAGCCAACGGGAGATGAGATAATATATCATGACAGGGAGTAAGTTTTATGAAGCTCAGTATATTCTGAAATATTATAATAAAATGGTTGCAGTTTGCACCCATGTCAATAATTCAACAACTAACCATAAACAACAGAACTCTTGTGGAAGATGTGTAAACTGCATAAGGGGTTGAGAAACTCCAGCGGAGCCCAAGTTTAGAAGGAAAAAGTAGGAAAAAAGAAGATATTCATGTTATAGGGGGAATCACAGACCACAACCCCAGTTATAGACCCTGACAGAGCCTATTAACTCCACTCTATAAACCCACAAGTCATGGTGTGGAGGCAGTCTTTCCATTCAAAGAAGTTCCAGGAGACCTGTCTATCCCCGCCTCGCCCCCCACTGAAGAAAAGCCTTTAACACTTATTCTAAATGTGAATCTTGAAGCTTCCTATTTCATAGCTCCAGTTTTGACAGCAAGCACTCAGGAATATGGTTCAAAAAAGAGCTCCAAGGACCAATCAAAACTGGTAGCAGCAAGAGCATAATTTATGGGATGCAGTATAAGCAATTCTAAGAGTTTATACTGGTAAATACATGTACAGACATACACACATATACATGTGCACGCACACACACACACACACACACACACACACACACACACACACACACACACACACAAGCACGCGAGGTGGGAGGGAGGGAAAAGGGGAAGGGAATCTCAAATAACCAACAGTCTAACTTTATACTTCAAGTAACTAGCAAGAGAAAAACAAATTTAGCTCAGAGTTTAACAAGGGGCAATTTAAACATGAAACAAGGCTTGGTTAGGGGCTCAGCTAATAAAGTTCTTGCCTCATGAACTTGAGGTTCTGAGTGCTCTGACTCCAGCATTCACATAAAAGCCACTTGTAATCTCAGCGCTTCATAGACAGAGACTAGAGTATCTGGGCCTCACTGGCCAGAGAGTTTTGCTGAATTGTTACAAAGAATAAGGAAAAATTAGAAACAATAATAAAAGATTAAAAAAAACCACACACCCAAGATCAGATGATTTCACAGGTTATTTCCTCCAAATAATTCAATACTCACATTAATCACTTCTAAACTATTTTAGAAGTGGAAGCTAGAACATTTCCAACCTCATTTTGCAAAGCCAGCATCTGTCATACTAAAAATCATAAGGGCATAAAAATAAATCACTGCTCCTAAATAAATAAGGCAGAGTTACTTTGTAAAAGATGCCAATGCTTTATGTTTAACAACATGTCATGTGTACTATACATAATTACCAATTAGAAGTTGCCCCTGTGAGACAAGAGTTTTTCAATGTATATAAATCAATAAATACATGCTTCAAGACTGAATGAAGGACAAATATCATTTTACAATCATTATAGGTACAGAAAAGCATTTGTCAAACATTCAGTACTCTTTTCTGACAACACTGGCCAAAACCCTAAAAATAGAAAGAAATTATCTCAGCATAGTAGATAATACATAAGCTAACTTAACCTTCCCAATAGTACAAAACTACATTTTGGTTTCTAAGATCTAGTCCAAAGCTTAGTGTTCAATATTCAACAGAGTACTATGAATCATTGCCTAAGAATTACTCCAGGGGCAGAAATTAAAGGTATCCTGATGAGAAACTGTCTCTGTATGTGACATGATCTTTCACGGAGAAAATCATGAAAGCCCAACCGAAAAGCTGCCAAGAGGAGTCAAAGTATTCAAACGAGTTGCAAGATTCAAAACCAACAAATAAAATTTCATTTATGTAGATACACTAACAAGGAATGTTCCTAAAAGAAAACCAGGACCAGGAAACAGTCTCTTTATAATACCTATGAGAGAAGTATTTAGAAATAAATTTATACTGGAAAGTAAAAGACCTTCAGGGAAACCTATCAATCACTTTAAAAAGAGCTGTCGTATGAAGATAACCTATCCTCAGGACTGGAAGAACAGGTGACATCACTAGATCCATGTTACCTATCAAATTACCAGCATTCCAATGGCTTTGTCCACAAACATATTTAAACAATTTCACATGGAGATGCAGTGTTATGAGTGGCTTAAAGTTAGGAATGTAGGGAAGGGGATATGGATTCTGGAAGAGTTGGAGGAGAGATGGTTATGATTGAAACAGAAAGAGAGTCTAAATTGGGGGTCTCCATTTGGTCTCCTTGGAGATCAGGGAATCCTACAGAAGAGGTGGAGGAAAGACTGTCAGAGTCAGAGGAGATGGAGGACACCAGGAGAATATGGCCCACTGAATCAACTAAGCAGGGCTCACATGGGCCTATCTAGACTGAAATGGCAAGCATGGGTCCTGCACAGGTCTATACCAGGTCTTCTGCATATGTTATGGTTGTTAGCTTTGTGTTTTTTGTGAGACTCCTAACTGTGAGAATAGGTGTATTTCTGACTCTTGTCTGCTTTGGGGACTCATTTCCTCCTATTGGGTTGTCTTGTCTAGTTTCAATATGAGGACTCTTGAGTTGCCTTATTGTATCTTGTTTTGTCCTATTTGGCTATTGACTGTTGGAGGCCTGTCCCTTTCTGAAGAGGAAATGGAGGGGAAGTGGATCTAGGGGGAAGAGGAGAGATGATGGAGGTGAAACGCAGAGTGGAGGGAGGGGAAACTGTGGATGGGGTGTATGTATGAGAGAAGAATCTATTTTCAACTAAAAAAACTCTCAAAGGGGGAAATATGTATTCTTATCTGTGTAATTTGTAGAAATCACAGATAAGCAAAAGGAGAAATACACACTATTACCAAATGTAACCATAGGTTAAGATTAAGGAAGACTCAGTGAATGTCAAAATACTGAATTAATGCAGAGTGTATATTATTCTATCACTCAGTATAAGCTAGAAATAAGACAATGAGGAATCTCCAAGTGTTGGAAAATAACTTTTAAATATAAAAAGTGAAAAGTTCACTTATAATTCAGATGTCTGCAAATTACATACACAAGCTTTCACAGAAATGTAGAGAGAATGATTTTTTAACTTTTATGATTTTTAAAGTATGACATCTGTTCTTTGGAAGGGGATGGAAGGACTTGCTTCTTCACTAATGAGCAATTTTGGTTAAGTCAAATGTGTTAAAATACATTATATCAATATGGACACAAGACATGTATTTAGCCCAATGCACCATCCCTTTGATGAGCTAGAACTCAGAACATTAAAAGCAGTATCTGTCTATTGACTAAGATGTGTGTCTTAATTATGTTAGAAGTTTAAATTATATTGACTAAAACTGTAAGATAAGCTTCTATATTGGGACAGAGTTTACTTAAAAATAATTCTCACAGTTGCAAATTTTTCTAGGAGGGAACAGGAATATTTGAGGCCAGAAAGAAATGCTTTATCATTGACTGCTCAAAACATTTCTGAAACGAGGTCCATAGCAAACAAGATTCTGTTAGAAGGAAGTGTGGCAGACTGTTTTATCAATCCAAATTAATTAGTGGACATCTTCTTTAGAACCAGTAACTAGAAGTACTTTTTGAAAAGTTGACAGACTGATTTATAACTGGGATAGTAATGGTGGCTGCTTCATATGGGTTAGATAGAAAGAAAATAATGAAAGATTTTCCAAAACAATACCTGGTTTCTCTGGGAATGAGTGTCAAGAGATACTGACAACATGTTCTGTGAGGCTTGGGAATCAACATTCCTGTTCTAGTGTTATGAACTTGGCAATCCTTGTTTTAACCAGTCTACTTGATTTGTTCTCAACAGTGGCTACCCATTGACATGTTGGCTTTTTAAAATACTGAGCCCTATACTCTTACTGTTATTGGTATTTTAAATTGATAGTTGAAAAGGCATCCAGATATCAATAGTTTAATACTCTTTCCCAAAGTAATCCAGATGAACAACAAGAAAGAAGAATCATCACCAAGGACTTTAAATAGCCTATACTCTCTAAGATATGAACAATTCAGATCACTCTTGTGTTATTTCCAGGAAACTACCCTTATTTTTGGAAAGTCCTAAGAGACAAATGAAAAAAAAAATTCCATCTCTGTGATAAATGGTATATAGTTCTTGACAGTGTCTTTGATATAAAAAGATTCATGAAAACACATACTTGGTAGCATACACTGTATTTCCAAACTGCAATTGTTGACTCTTGAATAGAAAATAACACTTTATTGGTGACTCAAATTTTATGTACTTATTAACCTGACTTATAAAAAGTGAATTAAAATTCTAAATGATGATTATTCCAAACTGGTGGTAACTCCCTGTATCTTTAAGAAAATGTATTTTTAATATATTTATTTAGCATTTACTCTTCTGGGAATAAGACACCTCAAAATAGCTTCCAGATTGTGTTGGGAAATTGTGAAATGACTTTAAAATAGACTTTCTCAGCTCATATGAAAATGGCATACTGAAGTGGAAAAGGGGGTTAGTCAGTTCCAACTAAAAGCTGCTTTGGTTAGTCAATGAAACTGTGAAACAGTCTCACCTCCCCGCCATCTCTTATTTAGTCAAAGGGTAATGTTTACTATGATGCTATCTCTCTCCTCTGTCTGGATCCCTCCTCCCCACAGGGGAATGAATTGCAGGGGTTACAGCAAAAGATAAAGACTTACCAAGGTCCTCAAAGACACCAGCTATGAGGAGGCTGGCTTTTATGCATATTCATTGGACCTATGGACCTTGCACTTGCTCCTGGCTCCTATTTGAGTTCACACAACCTGAACACATTCTTTGTGCTTGATGCTAGAGATAAAGAGATCAGTGAGGCATGAACAGTATACACAGTTATAATGTAGCCCCTAAACTAGCACCAGCAAATGTGTACAAATAAAACACTACCTCTTTAGCTCCTGGCTGGGATGTGTGATCTCTATTTAAAGTTATTCAGGTCCATGTATAAAGATATAATTAGACCATTTGAATTTTTCAAGTTACAAATATTTAACATAGAAATGAATCAGACAAAACAAAGGTTCCTTAAAATGGTGCTAAGTCTCTTCTAAATGGAACAAACACTGACGTTGTATGCACTTACTGCCTGCCCATCTACTTTTTCTTTTGCTGTGATAAAACACTCTGAGAAAAGAGAAGGGGTTTATTTGGCTCACAGTTCAAGGTTTCAATTCATCATAATGGGGAAGTCAGAGCAGTAGGAGATGGAGACAGTTGGTTAATTTGTTTTGCAGCCAAAAAGTAGAGAGTGAATGCTTGTGTTCTGTTAGCCTTCTTTCTATGTAGTCCAGGGAATGTGATCACCATTACTATTATGAGTTTAACTTCTTTAATTATCCTAGTCTAGCAAAGTACTCACAGACTGCCTGAACCATTCCCCTCTTGCTCTCGTCAAGTTGATAATATTAACTGTCACATTGTCTCTTGACCTATTCACAGGATGAGAGAGTCCTGTGAACCACGCTTGCCAGTTGCCTCTGTGACATCACAAAGAGTTACTTTTGTATTTCACAGATAATTTTTCTTCATTTTATAAGCAAAAAAAACAAAGCCTCATAGCAGTCTTTATGTACTACAATCGTTCAGTGAGGAGGCTGTGTTCCAAGGCCGGTCATATGTTCTTGCTACATATTTCCTCTATTTACAAGGAGCTGTATATAAAGAAAGCAGCCTCCATCATGAGTGTTGCAGACAGTGCAATAATCACATTACCTGTGGCTTCACATGCAAATCTTTGAAAAAAATCTACATAATGAAAATAAAAACAAATATTAATATAATAGCAAGAAAAGAAAAATTTGCATAGTGATGTGTCCATTCTGAACTATTAATTTTTGTCTAGCTGTATTAGATGTGCTAATAATAAGAAGCCATTATTGCTAAAGTTGATTGACTGGTTAGGATGTAATAAACATTCTTTCATGCTGAATTACTCATATTAAGATCCCATTTACCCTCAATCTCTAACCACATACACCATCAAAATTATCAGTACCATGAATCTTTTATTAGTCTGTTTTCCTTTTTTCCTTCAAAACATCAGGCATTTGTGGAATCTGATGAAGAAGGAACTCTATCACTGCAATTTTCCGACATGCTCTAAGGTAGAAGTAGCATAAATCATGGTGAGTGATACATCTATTCAGACTGCATTTGTTTCATAAGACAAAAGGAATTTGTTCAAAGCTTGCCAACTGCAATACAAACAGGGACTGACTCCTGTTACACAAACAATCTTGCTAGACCATATGGGTTTTCAATGAGATAGATAATATAAAAAGCGTTCCACTGTTCAGTCTCACCATTTGGCTTAGATCTTCCTGACAAACACCTAATGTGACAGGCCCAACTGGGGCACACTCATCAGACGAGTTCTGGGTAGGAACTCACAGAAAGAGAGAAAATAATGTTTAGATTTAAAGGCACCAATAATGAAGTAATGTAAAAACAAAAACTAGGGAAAACGCTTCCAGATTTTCATTATTTAATGTAAAGAAGAATTCAACCATCTCCACACAGGACACAGAGGATTACTGATTTCATCATCCTGACATGTGACAGAGAGACATTCTTGTCTCATTTATTAAATGAGGGATTATTTTCAATTTTGCTTTATTTATTATTGTTGTATTCAATGTGGAAGGGTGGGGAGAGCACATGTACAGCAGCACACATACAAATGCCATGGGACAACTTTGTAGAATTGGCGCTCCTCTCCCTCCTTCACACAGGTTCCAAGGATTAAATGGAGGTCATCAGACTTCTGTTCTCAGATTACCAGTTCCTCTACCTACTTGCTAATCCATCTCACTGGCTTGAGAGTATTTATTATTATTATTATTATAAAAAGATTAATTTATTTCATATTTTGGAGAATTATGTAAAAATTTAGTCCATGAGAATTTGTACATAATCTAATTTAAAATCCAACAGAGCACAACTAGACATTCCTCATTACTCATAGAAATTAGAGTAATAGATTCAGTAATAATTGTGAATTGTAAAAGGCTGAGTAACTTAATTTTGTCTTGCAGCAATTGCTTATTTTTAATTGGCATTTGAGTTTTCTTATCAATCGTAATAACATAGTGCCTTCAGGAATCACAGAAGCTTACAAGTATGAAGTGAATTAATAAAGCAGATGAAAAATAAGTATTGAATGAGTAAGACTACATAGTGCATAGGTACTGAATGAAAGAATAAAGAAAAGGATAGGAGAGAAATAAATGAATTACAAATAATTTTGAGTAAATAGTTACGTTAGTCATCTCATTGTATCAATATTAATGGCCAGTAAAAATATAGAAGCCCATATTATATTATTGTTTGTTGAATTATTTTTAGTCTTATGGCAACTAAGTTTTATTTAGTTCTGAAATCAAAGGACAAAATGTTTACCCAGTGAAATTTTGCTAATAATTGCCTCTTTCTATACTAATTTTCAAATTGTATCAAATAAATACGTATGTGTGTATGTGTGTGTAAACATACACACATATATATGCATATACTTAGTATTAAAATTTATGTTTACTCATGTTCCAGATACGTATTTGTTTATATAATTACTCATAATATGTATATTGTTTAACTGACTTTCTCATTTCTTTTAGTTTGTTTTGAAGGCAGGTGGTATTTTATTTCATTTAAATCAGAAATTCACATCAGTCCAATAGTGGAACAAATTTTTTCATAAAATCAATTGCCTAGGTAACTTATCCTAAACTACTTAAGATTTTTGTAGAAATAATATTCCTAAAAAGTAGGGGGAGAACTCAACTTTTTAAATGTTTTCTGTATTTTCAGAAAGCCTGAAGAAAGACCACTGAAGAGACAACAAAGGACGGAATCAATGCAAATCACACAAACCTGCAGAGATATGGGACATCCGTCAATCATCCCCAGAGCTCTTTATAGACTTCGGATTCAGCATCTACCATAATAGCCCAGTTCTTACAGATATCTACAGTGCGGTGTTCAGGCTTCCCTGGTGCAGTCCTTTCTTTGGGCCCACACTTTTAGCTACACATGACTTTCTGTTCTTCCAGTGAGTTATCGTTTACTCCACGTGGCATTCAGGGATGACATTCTGTTTTTGACAGATATTCATGGAAGGCCTACTCTTTTCTAAAGGGATATGGAGGAAGAGTAGATCTGGGGGAGATGGGAGGTAGGATGAGGGATGGAGAGGAGTGGAGGGAGGAGAAAGTGTGGTTAGGATAATGTATGAAAAAAGAATAAAAGAAAAATAAATAAAATAGGCCGGGCGGTGGTGGCGCACGCCTTTAATCCCAGCACTTGGGAGGCAGAGCCAGGCGGATCTCTGTGAGTTCGAGGCTAGCCTGGGCTACCAAGTGAGTTCCAGGAAAGGCGCAAAGCTACATAGAGAAACCCTGTCTCGAAAAACCAAAAAAAAAACAAAAAAAGAAAAAAAAAAGAAAAATAAATAAAATAAATGGCTCCATGTTTTCATATTTCACTGTGAGCCTCAAATTATGTTGCTGATCCTACCCATCCTATTTTAATTGCTTTATTATTTTATCTGTATGGGTGTTTTGCTTGCACATAGGTCTGTATACCACATGTGTGCCTGATGCCTGTAGAAGCCAGAAGATGGTGTTTTATCCCTTGGAAATGGAGTTACAGACAGGTGTGAGGCCTGGTATAGGTGCTAGGATTTGAACACACATCCTCTGCAAGACCAACCAATACTCTATCAACTGTCCAGTTCCAATACCCAATATTAACCTCTGGGTCATTTGTGCTTACAAAAACTTATTATTTAATTATTTATACCTATCCCAATACACTGAAACTCTATATAGCTGGTATTGAAAAGGTGTTTGTTAAATGGAACCCTAACAATTAATAAAGAGTAGTGTGATTTGGTCAGAATGTGATTAGGAGGAGAAACAATGGCCATACATTGTACTTGCTAATGCTAGGTACTAAAAGAGTCCTTATGGCTCCCTCCACCTCTCTATTAAATTTGACACCAGATCTCCAACTGTACCACACAAAATTCAAGATATAATTTCAGTTAAAAATCTTCTCAACTGTCAAATAAAACAAAAACAATGACAAAAAAATCTCCTAAGCTTGGTCAAAGTCTAAGGGATAACTAAAATGCATATGGTCAACATTTCCAGGACACCCAAGGCATGGAAAATATAGTTAAGGAATTAGGTAAGAAAAATTAACCTGAAATGTTCTAGCTCCTACCCTGTTATGGAGTACAGGGGCACTGAGACTGTATCAAATAAGAAAACCAAAATAAGTTGTTACAGACTCAAAAAACTGAAAATCAGGAAAGTTGGTAGCAACAATGTTCAATCAGTACAGAATCAATTCTTTAATTTATTTGTGTGTGAGGAATATTAACGCTCAGAAAGAAAATGGAACTCTTCTCCCTATTAGATATCATAATAACTGTTTGTAATGTGGTTATTAAATATTCTTAGAATACATAGTAATTATGTGATCTTATAGCATTCTCAGGAAATATACTTAAGAAGTATATTAATGACTATTTAATGACTACATACCTTGATCCTAAATTAAGGAAAGTAATATATTTATTTTTTCAAATGACTACTTAGGTTTTCTTTTCATTTCAGACTTATGACTGGATCTTCAATTACAGGCCTGAGTGAGTACCTATGGCTAAATTATAGCCTGACAAATTTTACTAGGTCTTCTGAATGCAAATATGTATGCATGTACTTCATTAATTAACTCTAGGACTTTTTTTTCTAAGCTCATTTGATTGACATAACATGCAAGAAACAAATGACAGAATAAGACTTGGCTACTGTGGGTCTACTTCTCTATTGGTTCCCAACTGTCAGCATGAGGTTCTCAATTCAGAAAGCAAAGAATGCACAGAAGATGTGGGAAAAATTGGTGGCACTCTCAGCTCAACCATGCAGGTGACCACAGGTAGAACCTAAGATGCTTGAGCCACAGAACCACAGATCCATAGATAATGTAAAAATGCATGGCAATGCTAATTTTAGGATTTTTCCACATATACTGATATTTTCCCAAATTATAGTTGTATGCCCACTCTTTCATAAGCACTCAATAAAAATAAATGTCTATCAAAAGATAGATACAGGTATGGGCATGATCTTAGGACAACCAAACTACAGGACCTTGCTTTCAACACACAAAATTGGATACTTCAAGGACTACTATGCATCTATTCCATTGCTTCTGTTTTCAGGCAGAAGATTGATTGGTATACAGAGGTAGTAAGTGTGGTGGCACATCCCTGTAATTCAGTACTTGAAAGTTTAAGACATAAGAAATGCTTCATACTGTGGGCCAGCCTGGTCTACATAGTGAGTTCTATGACAGTCAGTACCCCATAATGAGACCTGGTCTCACAAAAAGGTAATCAAACAAGCAAAAGCTTCTACACAAGAAAGGAAATCTCTGACAAGTATTCATAATAGAGGATTAATACTTATAATATATGAAAAACTACACAAATTAAACACCAAAGAACAAATCATCCAAACAATAAATTGGGTGTGAAATAAATAATTCTCAAAAATTAATAGTAATGACTAGTATATGTTTGAAAAAAAATTCTTCAACATCCTTATAAATTAAGGAGCTGCATAATCAAACTGCTTTGAGATTTCATCTGACTCAGAATGGCTACCATCTGTTGTAGAATATTCTTTTTGTACACTGCAAATATGTGTCTCTCTGATTGGTTTAATAAAAAGCTGAACAGTCAATAGCTAGGTATGATTTTCAGGGCAGAGAGGAGGCTGGGAAGAAAAAGTGAGTCTCCAGCCAGATGTAGAGGAAACAGCATGAGCAGTATGAAGAGATGAGGTAACAAGCCACATGACAGAATGTAGATTAAGATCAATAGGTTAATTTAACTTATAGGAGCTAGTAGGTTAAGGCTAAGCTAAGGCCAAGCTTTTATAATTAATAATAAGTCCCTGTGTCATTATTTGGGAGCTGACAGTCCAAAGGAAATTCCAACTTCAACCATCAAGGCACAAATGTGGGAAAAGAGGAATGCTTACTAACTGCTAAAAGGAATGTAAATAGGCACATCCATCATATAAAATAATCAGTGTGCAGGTTTCCAAAAACAAACAAATCTGTGCATATAGACAAAGGACTTGGGTATGCATATTTCTTGCTGCTCTATTCACAATATCTGAAAAATTCAGCCAAACTAGATACCCATCAATAGATGGATGGATAAGGAAGTTGTGGCATATACATATGGAATGGAATTTTATTCAACTGTAAAGAAAAAAAGGGAAATAATGACATTTACAGGCAAATGGGTGGAACTAGAAATCATTATGTTAAGTACAATAAGCTAGGGTCATAAAGATGAAACTGTATTTCTCCTAATACATAATTCACACATTATTGATTATATGTATGGGATCTCTTGAAGCTAAAAAGGGGATCATCAGAGACATTTTAAGGAGTGGAGAGAAGAAAAGGTAATGGAATACATGTGATATAAAAGGAGACATTATTGGGTATGAAAAGGGGGACAGCAAAATTAGTTTGGTTGGATGCCTGAAGAAGGGTATTGTGGGAGAAAAAATGAATTAGAATAATATACTTACATATAAAAATGCAATAAAATGACTTCTAATGACATCCTGCTAAGATAAGGGGAGATGAGGGTGTGAGAAGGGGAGGGAAGGGGAACTTGGATTTGTATGTAAAAAAATTTTTTTTTAAATAAATAAGAAGGAAAAAAAAGATCAGTGCCTTCTCAACCACCATCTGCAAAGCTTTCTCCTGCAGTAATGAGAACAAACACAGAGACCAAAAGACAGACAATATGCAACGAGGGAGAGACCTTAGAACACTCAGTCTAAATGAAATGTCTCCATCAAATACCTCCCCACTCAGGGCTCAATGAACCCTGCAGAGAAGGAGGTGGAAAGTTTGTAAGAGCCAGAGGGGATGGAGGACACCAAGGAAACAAGGCCTTCTAAACACAGCATGACTGACACACATAAGAACTCATAGAGTTTATGACAGCATACACAGGGTCTACACAGGTCTGTGTCAGATGAGATTCTAGCACTGAGAAGAAGAGTGGATATAAGTTTCCATCCCTAATCCAGAATATATCTCCAACTGATAGTCACTAACAAATGAAAATAAGAGAAAACCCCTTGTTGAAACTCATTACATAATATGCTACCTTAAAAAAAGTATTCCATAAATAAAAGATAAAAACTTGAGCTAGAAAGAATGCTCAGTGGTTGAGAGCATGTTCTGCTTTTCCAGAGAATCCGGGTTCAGTTCCCAGCATCCACAGGTAGCATACAGTTGCTTGTAACTCTAGGTCCAAGAGATCAAATATCTTCTTATTGGCATATATGGACACTACATGTACATGATATATATATATATATATATATATATATATATATATATATATATGTGTGTGTGTGTGTGTGTGTGTGTGTGTGTGTGTGTATGCATGCATATATATACACATACATACATACAAACATACACACAAACTAAATAAATCTTTTTTGAAATAATTTACAAAGCATGTTTTCTAATACTATAGATTCAATGAAAGGACATGATATAATAATATAAAATGGTAATTAACTATTCACCTGAATTTCTCATAAATGAATGTAAATTTTTATAATAAAAATTAGAATGGGGAATAGGTTCCCAAGAGCCAACCAAAGCATTAGGGACAACCCCTGCTCTCATTGTTAGGAGTCCCACAAGTAGACCAAGTTACATAACTGTCACATATATGTAAAGGGCCTAGGTCAGTCCCATGCAGGCTCCTTAGTTGTTAGTTCAGACTCTATGAGCTCCTACGAGTCAGTTTAGTTATTTCTGTTGCATTTCTTGAGATGTCCTTGACCCCTATGGCTTCTACAATCCTCCTTCCCTCTCTTCAGCAGGATTCCTCGAGCTCAGCCTAATGTTTGGCTGTGGATCTCTGCATCTGTTTTCATCAGTTAGTGGATGAAGGACTTCTGATGATGATTGGGGTAGTCACCAATCTGATCACAGGAGATGACAGATAGTTCATGATACATATCCACTATTGCTAGGAGTCTTCACTAGCATCATCTTTGTAGATTCATGGAAGTTTCCCTTGCACCCAGTATCTATCTGACCCTGAAATGCTCCCCATTTCCAGTCATTTTTTCAGTACTCTCCCCCTCCATCCACCCCATCTCTCATGTTCACATCCCCACCTGCACCCAGTCCACCCACAAGATTTCTTTTATTTCCTCTTCCCAGGGAGATCCATGCATCCCACCTTGGGCCCTCCATGTTACCTAGCCTCTCTGAGTCTGTGGATTGTAGCATGATTGTCTTTTATGTTACAGCTCATATGCACTTATGAGTGAGCACACAACATGTTTATCTCTTTGGATCTGGGTCACTTTATTTAAGATGATTTTTTTTCTAGTTTCATCCATTTGCCTTCACTAGATTGCCTTGCCCAGCCTTAGCACAAGGGGAAGAAGTGCTTACTTAGTCTAGTGACAACTTGATATGCCATGCTTTGTTGATACCCCTAGAAGGACTGTCCTTTTCTGAACAGAAACAGGAGTGGATTGAGGGGCAGAGAGGAGGGGGAAGGAAATGGGAGGAGAGGAGGGAGGGGAAACTGTGGTCCAGGTAAAATTAATTAATTATTCCTTAATTTTAAAAATCCAGAAAATCTATAACTTAACAGAAAAAAGAATGCATTTTAACTTGAAAATAATGAAATCAATATTTCAAAATGTATGAATAGTTCTGTTTGAGATGGATGTAAAAACATTGCCAAATATTGCTCAATTCTAAAAAAAAGAAAAAAAAAGACTTTATGAACTCATAACCTTTTTTGGGATATGTCATGCAAAGAAGTTACAAAGAAAACAGTCGAAGCAAATTCTGCAGTGTTGAGTCCGTTGCACTAGAGACAGGACATAGTTATCAAAACTGATCTCTGCTGGCAGAAAGTGAAGCAGAAGGCAGCCACCATTTCAGTGGGCGGGGAGGAAACAGGCATCATCTGAACAGGCACAAAAAAAAGTTCCCTATTTTTGCATGATATAATTACCATAAAAGACCTAGGAATAAATCTAACAAAAGACATCCAAGATTGCTTTACTGAGAACCACAAAACACTGCTAAGAGCATTTAAAAATACCTACAGCAGTTTCAGAGACAGGGAGATAATAATTTTAAGATAGATAATCTCCTGAAATTATCTCATGGGTTCAATAAAAATACCCATCAAAAATTAAACAGGATCTCTTATTCTCCTTGATAAAATGTTATTAAAATATGTATAAGATCTAAGACAAAGAAAGATAACTATGACTTACTTTAAAGTAACGGTGATCAAGACAATTCAGCAGGTCATTTTTCCTGTTTTTTTTTTTTTCTTAAGAAATTTTTTGTTCATTCCACATACCAAGCACAAATCCACCTCTCACCCCTCCTCCCACTCCTCCCAACTCTTCCCCCCCCCCCCGAGTCCATTCCCCATGCCCTCCTCAGAAAATATATGGCCTCCCATGGGGAGTCAGCAAAGCCTGGCACATTCAGCTGAGGCAGGTCAAAGCCCCTCCCCCTGCATCAAGGCTGTACAAGGTATCCTACCATAGGCAATGTGCTCCAAAAAGCAGGTTCATGGATCAGAGATAGATCCTATTCCCATTGTGAGGGACCTCTCAAACAGACCAAGCTACACAACTATCTCACCCATGCAGAGGGCCCAGTGCAGTCCCATGCATGATTTATAGCTATCAGTCCAAAGTTCATGAGTTCCCGCTGGCTTGGTATAGTTTCCCCAATCTGTAAGTTTCCCCTTCATGGTCTTGATGCCTCTTGCTCATGGAATCCCTCTTCCCTCTCTTCAAAACTTTTCTGAGTCAAATTGTAAATACACAGAAAAAAAGAAAATAGGTCTTTGCCACACCTTGTTTAAGAATTAGCCCCATATGGATCATAGAATGAAACGTAAAAGCCAAAATTTGAACTACTTTCATAATAAAACAAAGGTAAAAATTTTTACAGCCTTAGAATTTGAAAACTTATTTTATAGGGAGAACCTGCCACATCGAGGGAAAAAAGAACTACTGATGTCATCAAGATTTTAAATTTTGCCCTTCAAAGGACAGGACAGAGGAAACAAAAAGACCTCACAATTGAAGAAAATATAACTGTATATTTATCCAAAAACAGTGAATATATGTGTATACAATAAAAGGTTAAATTGATAAGAGTTAAAGCACTCTTTCAACAACAACAAAAAGAACTATCAAAGGATGGAGTAAGACCTAACAAGGTACCTCATAAATTGGAAGAGACAGAAGTCCCACAGCCTCCAGTGGCCCCAGTGAAAGCTATAGACCCAGAGTGAGAATTAGATATAACCTGGATTAGGGGACAAGGGAATTTCAAGATCTCCTGATGCTTCAGCAGAAACTGTGAACCCAAGTTGGGAACTAGATCTATCTGCATATTGGCTCTTTCACATCTCACAGCTCAAGCTACAGACCAGGGCAGGGGTGTCTGGGCTGACACAGAACAACAGCTGACTCTCAAAAGAAAACTAATAAATAAACTCTCTGTACCCAAACACCAGGCCTCCAGAGGGATAGCACATCCCAACACTACTCTGGTTTAGTCCTTTCCTGAACACTGAAAAACTAACACTGAAAGAAAAATGAGGTCTTTAATTTAAAAAATGAAAAGAGAAAAGGAAAATCTCAACTAACAGCTTAATTCCAGATGTATGAGTCCCAGTCCAGAAACAAAAATATCATGAACCAAGACCTATCTTCCTCTAAGAGTATTAATCCCATAGTAATGTGTTCTATGAGGATGATTTAGAAGAACTAACAAAGAATTTAAAAGAATAATTATTTCTGGAGGCCTTGCTCTAGATGGGTTTGTTGACCAGGGACAGACGTCTGAAGTTGGCACTAAGAGGGACTGTTGTTTAAACAAGTGGCTCTGAATCACCTGAGTGGTCTTCATCTATATAGTTTCAATGGTTTGCATGAACAATTTTACAGCAAGTTTTTACTTCCTAAGTTTCTAAAAATGGTTACAATAATTACCAGTTGATTCCTCGCTTCTTCCCCCTTCTGTCTTGATGGCTATTACCTTTTTAATGTATATCTCTATCGTCAGAAGCATAAGCAGTTATGTAATCTACAAAGGAACTTTTCTAAGTAGGCACACATACAGGGAGAAGAACAATGTACCCAGTTGGCAGCACATGCAGTTACAGTTTCATGCAAAGTGAGAAACAGTTTTGTCTCTTGTAGTTAATATTTACACCTGGTAATGCCTGAGTTCTCATGATCAACTCACCAAACAGAGCTGGATCAATCCATTCTACATTTTGTACTACCCTAGAGGAGTCTAGGGGCATGCCAAGTTTTTTTTCATTTATCCTATGAGAAACATAACTGTAAAACTTACTCTTAATAGTTAGCATTGCTTGTCTCTTGTCCTTATGTCTATCTCCCTTAACTTCTTGGGGTACTGGCACACCTATTAGAAATGGGAACTGTGGGTTTCTATGATTCTGCTTCATTCCCTGTTCCTTGAATATTCCCATTATCTCATGAGATCATCTACTTAATAGCATTTATTTAAAGCTCTTATGGTTAAAAATCATTTTTTACAGAACTGTTAAGCAATCATTCTTTCCAGAAGAGTTAAACTTCATGATACTGTGATTCCTTCAGGCCAACAGTATGGCTAGCATAGTAAAAGCAAGGAGAGAACATAGCACACATGTTCCTAGAGTCATGTACAGACCTACAGACCTCTATGGTTAACTAGTGGCTAGTTCCTCCTGATTTTCAGGCAAGCTTTAATTGTTAGAGCACAAATTAAATATCACCTCGTTTCCCTTTATTGTCTAAAATTTAAAAAAATTATATAATTATAGTTTTCCTTGGTTACAATGAAAGGTAAATTAGATATGAAAATTTAGACTCACAGAAATAAGCTAAATGATAGAGTATTTTTTAAATTTTGTCAAATACAAATAGAGTGATACTGTAATTGTAATTCTTGCTTGATAACTGTTCTATTATATGTCATTTTACTATGTTAAAGTTAAACCTTCCTTTTTGATTAGATAGAAAAGGGGAAGTGCTGTGGGATGATCTTTCTGTATGCTGTGAATATGGGTTGCTACGGTTGGCTATGGTTGCTTAACAAAGAAGCTGCTCTGGCCTATGGCAAGTCAGATTATAGCTAGGTAGGAAATCCAAGAGAAAGACAAAAAGAAGAAAGGCAGAAGTGGGAGAGATGCCAGCCTGCCACCCAAGAAGCAACATGCCAGCAGACTGTGGCAAAACATAGATTAATAGAAATGGGTTAATTTAAGATGACAGAGCTTGCTAGCAAGAAACTTAAGCCATTGGCCATACAGTTTGTAATTAATATATGCCTCTGAATTAATATATGCCTCTGAATGATTATTTTATAAGCAGCTGTGGGACCTTGGGGCCAGGTGGGACACAGAAAAACTTCCAGCTATACAGGTACTTGTCAAGCGGGTCAAGACTTCCAGGGTCTTGCTACAGGAAGATCCATTTGTGCTGTTCTTAGGTCTTGTTTTCCAAAGAAGTCACATAGCTCCCGCCAAATAATAATGGTGTTCAAACAACCTAAAGAAGACATGGTTCTCTCCACAAAGAGAATACAAAGAGCTGAATGAAATAGGAAAGTCCATCTATTCTGTAAAAATTGAATTCAATAAAAGGAATTGCTGAAGAAAAACAAAAAAAAAATGGTGCTAGAAATGAAAATTTTAATAAGCCAAATTAAAGTTCTGTGGAAAGCCTCACCAACAGAAAGGATCATATCAAAAATAGTATCAGAGCTATAAGACATAAGACAAGGTAGAAAAGTAGGTCATATGGTGAATACTAATAATAGTTTTATAAGTATTAATCGAACATGCGAGTACTCTAGGATAATACAAAAGAACAAATTTTTGAGTTATTTCTGTAGAAGAATAAGAATATTGCACCAAAAACATAGAAAATATTTTCAATAAAATAATAGAAGAAAAAAATTCAAATCTAGAGGAAGGGATTCCAAACATGTATAAGGCCAGACAGTGGTGGCACACACCTTTAATCCCAGCACTTGGGAGGCAGACCAGGTAGATCTCTGTGAGTTTGAGGCCAGCCTGGTCTACAGAGTGAGATCTAGGACAGGCACCAAAACTACACAGAGAAACCTGTCTCAGAAAAAAAAAATGTTTAAGAATCAAGAGAATACTGGTGGAACCATGTGACTTCTTTGAGAAATAAGGCCTGAGAATAGAACAAATAGCTCTCTTTGTGGCAAGACCCTGGAGACCCTGACCCACTTGGCAAGAAACTGTGGACAGTTCACTGAGTGATTTTTGGGTATGACTCCAGGAGCATGTGTCATATGAGCTTCCTTTGCTTTCACTCTGCTAGCCATACTGTTGGGCTGAAGAAGTCACAGCATCATGAAGTTTAATTATATATATTTGCATAACAGTTCTTAAAAGAATGATTTTAACCATAAGAGCTTCAAAGAAATGCTATTAAATAGATGATATCAGGAGTTAATGTGAATATTCAAGGAACAGGGAATGGAGCAGAATTATAGAAACGCTCAGTTCCCTCATTTCTAATAGCTGTGTCAATATTCTAAGAAGTTGAGATAGACACAAGGATGAGGGAGAAGCAGTACCAATTATGAAGAGTAAGTTTCTAGATTGTGTTGCCTACAGGATAAATGAAAAAACTTGGTATGCCCCTAGAGGAGATAGAGTAGTACAGAATGTAGGATGGATTGATCCAGCTCTGGTTGGTGAGTTGATCATGAGAACCCAGGCCCTACCAAATGTAAATATTAACAACAGGAGACAAAACTGTCTCTTACTTTGTATGATTCTGTAAGCACATAACCTGCCAACTAAGCACATTGTTCTTCCTGTAGGTGTGCCTAGTTAGAAAAATTCACTTGTAGCCTGCAAAATTGCTAATGCTTCTGACAATTGAGATATATATCAAAAAGATAATGGCTACTTGTAGGACAGTTGGCAGACAGAAGTGGAAAGAATCAAGGAACAAATATAATTTTTGTAACTACTATTTTTTGGAAAATTAGGAAGCAAAAACTGGTTGTAAAACTATTCCTATAAACCATTGAAACTGTATAAATAAAGTTAGCACAGGCTATATCTGGGGCCACTTGTTTAAACAACAACAGATGACCACAGTCTCTTCTTGATGCTGACTCTACACATCCATCCCAGGTTATTCAAACCATTGGGAGCAAGGCCTCCAGCAGAATACCAGTAGAAAAGAAAATAGACTTCCTATAACATATTATAGAAAAATATTTAAAACATTGATGAAAAAGAATATTGAAAGTCCCATGAAAGAAGGGTCAAATCACCTATAAAAATAGACTCATCAGAATATCACTTGATTGTTCAAAAGAAATAGTTAAAGCTAAAACAGCATGGAAATAGGTAATACTGGCTTGGAAAGACTATAACTTCCCACCTACACTATTAGTCCCAGAAAAAAATCTATTAAAATTGAAGAATAAAAAATTTTACATTATAAAAACAGATTAAAGGATTTTATAATCACTAAGTCAGTTCTATAGAGGCTACTGGAATGATTAGTGTGACATGAAGAAAAGAATAAACACACCAACAATACCACAGATATTAATAAATAATACCAGGAAAAATAATCAAGAGAAGTCTAAAAAAATACAAAATGGTCAAAATGATTGGAATCAATATCTATATCTTTCAACAATAACTCAGGTGGTCTTCATGTTTCAATATAAAGACATGTAGTAACAGATCGTATCAGAAAACAAATTTCATCTTTTTGCTGTTCATAAGAAACACAGCTCACCACCAAACACAGATATCATCTTAGGGTAAAAGAATTGAAATGGTATTTCAAGCAGGCAGAAATAAGAAAGAACTGACATAGCTCTTCTAATATCTGACAAAAAAGAAACTTCAATGCAACATAGAGGAGATAAAAGTTACTTCATACAAATTGGGAATAAGTCTTCCCCAAGACCCAGTTATACCACTCTTGGGCATATACCCAAGGAATGCTCAATCTTACCACAAGGATACATGCTCAACTATCTTCATATCAGCATTATTTGTAATAGCCAGAACCTGGAAAAAAACTAGATGCCCCTCAAATGAAGAATGGACAAAGAAAATGTGGCACATATACACAATGGAGTACTACTCACCAGTAAAAAACAATGATATCATGAAATTTGCAGGCAAATGGATGGAACTAGAAAATATCATCTTGAGTGAGGTAGCCCAGACTCAGAAGGACAAACATAGTATAAGTGGATACCAAGTGTGAGGGAAGGAATGGCCAGACTGCAACCCACAGCTCCAGAGTTGCTAGCTAACAGGGAAAGACCCTAGGAGGGACACATGGATGACCCTACAAAGAAGAAGTGGATGAGATCTACATGAGTGGACTGGGTGTGGGGGGTGGTAGAGGGCAAGGAGTGGGGGATGAGAACATAGGGAAATGGGAGGATCAAGCTGGAACAGGGACAGAGTGGGAGGGCAGGGAGAAAGATACCATGATAGATGAGGACATCATGGGAATAGGAAGAGGCAGGGTGCCGGGGAGGCTCTCAGGAATCCACAAGTTGACCCACCTTGGTCTGCTGGCAATGGTCCAGAGGGTGCCTGAACCAGTCTACTCTGGTAACGAGCCTAGCAAATAACCTAGTTGTCATCATAGAGCCTTTGTCCAGTGACTGACTGAAGCAGATGCAGAGATCCATGGCCAGGGGCCAGGTTGAGCTCTGGGAATCCAATTGATGAGAGAGTGGAGAGATACTGCAGGTGAGGAACATCAAGATCATGATGAGAGGACATGCAGACATGACTGGCCACACTAGTGGAAGCCCATGAACTGTGGACTGATGGCTGTGGAGCCCCCAAGGACTGGACCACGCCCTCTGAATATAGAAGACCTGTGTTTGGCTTGAACTGTTTGGGGGGCACCCAGGCAGGGGGATCGGAATCTATCCCTGGTTTATGGTCAGGCTTCTGGGAATCTGGTGCTTATGGTGTGACGCCTTGCACAGTCTTGGTGCAGTGGGAAGGGGCTTGGACCTGCCTAGGCTCAGTGTGCTGGGCTCTGCTGACTCACCATGGGTGACCTCGATTTGGGGATGTGGGGATGCTTGGGAAAGAGGGCTGGGGGTGGGATGAGGGAGGAGGGGGAATTTATGGGTGGTACATGGAGTGAATTGAAAATTTCTTAATAAAGAAAAATAAAAAATGTCACTTCAGCCGGGCTGTGGTGGCGCAAGCCTTTAATCCCAGCACTCGGGAGGCAGAGGCAGGCGGATCTCTGTGAGTTCGAGGCCAGCCTGGTCTAAAAAGCGAGTTCCAGGAAAGGCGCAAAGCTACACAAAGAAACCCTGTCTCAAAAAACCAAAAAAAAAAAAAAAAAAAAAAAAAAAAAAAAAAAAAAAAAAAAAAAAAGTTACTTCATTAACGCAATCTAAACTTGCATACAGCAAATATTGGGGTTTATATTTAATCAAACAAATGCTACTAGATAAAGAGCCATAGATTAATCCCAACACAATAATAGTAGGTGACTTCAAATATCACACTGTCGTTAATAGACAGATTATCCAGGTCTGGACCCTACATGGTACATGAAGATGAGTCTGCTGATGCAAGAGTAGTATGTATGTCATTGGGGTGATCACTTTCTGGTTAGATTAAGGTCTGATCTGCAGAAGATAATTTCATACCTAGGACTATAATTTTAGTCAAAAGTCCATGGTTGTTGGACTTATAGCTGGAAATATAACTCAGCAGTTAAGAGCTCTTATCATTTTCTCAGTGAACCTGGTTTTAATTCCCAGCATGTAAGTTGCAGCTCACAACCTTCTGTATATCCAATTCCAAGAGATACAAGTCCTCTTGTGACCTCTGTGGGTACTTCTCCCACAGGGTTCACAGATATACACTCAAATTAAACAGCCATACATATTTAATTAATTAATTGATAATGGCTGAGGAGATCATAGGCCTTAGTGTAGAACATCTATTACTGCCTTTAAATTTTACTCAACAGACAAGATGACAAAGTGAATTCTAAATATTAGGCTTATACCCATAGACCTGGGCTGCTTTTGACCTTGATCAGAGACACTTCTTTGCTATAGTGGAATGAAGTCAATGGAGAGATGCAGAATTATACACAGTGTAGAGAATCAGAGACTGAATACTCAGCACTAAGCAGGACATCTATATCATCCCTCCACCACCAAGGATGGCATTATATCTCTGAAGAAGTGATGGACAAAAATGTAAAAGCCTGAGGATGAGAAGGAGTGATGTGAAGTGCTTCTGACCATAGCATGGGTACAGCACTCATAAACATACAGAAGCTGTAGTTACCTATATAATTGCACAGGTTTAGGCAAAGCAATGATTTGGAATAGATGGGGTAGATGATGTCTAGGCTCTACCTCACACTGAAGAGGGGAGAAGAAACCATTCTTGGAGAATATGAACATTAGAAGAATTCCCATGGTCCAGTAGATGCCCCCCACTCATGTATGTGTGGGTAATACGAGCTGGACTTACTGAGTTATTAAAAAAATAAAATTAAAGGTTATGAATATTGGAGGGGGACAGGTTTAAGAGATGTGGAATGAGTTGGACAGGGTCATTTTAAAGTTTTATTTAATTAATTAAACAAAAGAGACACAAAGAGTGGCAAAAATACCCAAACTGGTGTTACATTGAAGTTATGCAAATACAAAAATCTAAAATGTGTAGTAATGTGCAAATACTAGACCATCTGAAATTGTAAAGTTTGACTATACAAATTATTGGTGAAGAGTAGACCCACTAAAAACTCAAATAAATTACTGGTGAGACTATAAAATTGCATGGTTACTTTGGGATAGAGCTTAAAATGTTCTTTAAAAAAACATAAATATATATTCATGTCATCTCCTCTTAAGAATTCACTCATTTCTTAAGTACTAATGCTTGTTGTTCAAAGGCTTCTAACACTTATTCATGTTATAATAGTAGAAAGTTGACAAAGCTCCAACAGGTAAATGTTTAAACAGGCAACTTAAACATGAAAGAGTACAACATAGCCAAAGAATGCATACTAGTAGTCAGTAATGATTTTCTCTAAACCAAAACTAACACTTAGGAAATTATATTTAGGGCTTGAAGAGATGTTTCAGGGGTGAAGAGCATCTACTGCCCTTACTTATGAAGGACCAAAGTTCTGTTCCCAGCACTCATGTCAGTTAATCAAGAGAAGATTGTTAGGAATAAATTTAACACACAGGTTAGTCTATTTTATGAATTTCAAAAAAACTAGCAAAAACTAATCAGTGAGAAGAGAAATCATAAGGACAATAACTTGAGGGAATCACTGGTGGTAATGAGCATGAAGACATTTTTTCACAGTAAAGAAAATGGTTTGATCTGATTGGTGGCTCCAGTTATTATACACAGAGGGGGAGACTCTGTATGCCCAATATTTAAATGTACATTTTATCGTGTTCAAATGATGTTGCAGTTTGAGAAAACCTTAAAGGTAGTTGTGAAATGAACTAATAATTTTCTGATATAAATTACTTTACTGATAGAAAAAAATAAATTTGTTTGCTCATTTATTCTATAAATTATTATTTCCCTGTTGATGTATATGTAAACCAGGTAAGAAAAAAAATTGAAGGTTTTCAGTGGAAGAGTCATCAAGTGACTAACTGGAATGTGGCTACCTGGCCAGGGTCAAAAATATAGTGAAGCAAATGGAAAATCCATCACCAAAATTTAGGGCCACATGTGCTCTTAGCATCTTCTCACAAAGGATGATTCTTAAAGTGAGCACTTCTCTGAGCTTTGCTTTGACCCTAACTTGCTAGACCGCCTTAGCTCCTCTTGTGCCTGGGAAGGTAAGTTTTGTCAGAACAGCTTTCTACCAATTCTTAGGACCCATGCCAGTTCTAGCAAGCAGTTTGCATATCAAATTGGAAAAGGATTGTCTATTAAACATACAGGAGACTGGCTCTAGGTTCCTACTCATGGTTTGTTATTTTTATTTTTAAAAAGTCTTTTTAAGCACCACGTCAACTTTTCTTTAATTATATATGGGGGACTTAAGACGAGTAAGTTTCCATCTCATGTTCTTTGCTTACTTTTAAAAACAGGAAGAGGGGCTGGTGAGATGACCCAGTGGTTAAGAGTAATTGCCACTCTTGCAGAGGATGCAGGGTCAGTACTCAGAACTCACATGGTGGCTCACAACCACCTGTAACTCCAGTTCCATTGAATCAGAGGCCTTATTCTTACCTCAGTGGGCACCAGGCACACAAACAATATACATAAATACATGTAAGAAAAACACTTATACACATAAATAAAATATGAAAAATATTTTAAAATAATAGATTTCATTTAATGCTCACAACCACCTTATTACTATTAATGTGCCCACTAAAATTATACATAAGTATAAGTCTGAAAAGTATCAGGGCTAGCCTCCAACCCTAGAAACTAAGCATACTTTAATAATAGTGTGTGTGTGTGAGTGTGTGTGTGTGTATGGGTGTGTGTGTGTGCATGTGTGCATGTATAAAACAAAAATTAATGAAAAAGTCATGAATTTCAAATAAATGGTGTTTGTTGGGTGGAGACTGACTGTGATTTTAAGTGTACCTCATGCATAGCTGGTGTACAGAGAGGAAAGAGGGGTTGCTGGATCCTCTGGAATTAGACTTACAAAGGTTGTGGTGGTCATGTGGATGCTGGGAATCAAACCTGTGTCCTCTACAAGAACAAGTGCACTTAACTCTAAGACTTCTCTCTAGACCCAGACTTTCATGTCTCCCCTTTTACGTCTTTGCTAGTATCCTTGTCCTTGACTTCCAAAATCAAGATCCAACATCTCTTTATACTCCAGATCAGGACCTAACCTCCAGCCCTCAACTCTATTCTCTAACATGTGTATGAAGGAGGAGAAAGGGTGTGCATTCCATTTCTGTTTCTGAGAACCTTCTCATATACATTGTTGTGTGCACTTCTGCCTCCATGTTCTTGAACAAAATTTAGTTGTGTGATGACATCAAGAAGAAAGGCTATAAATGAAGTGTTTCTGAGGGACAAATTATTGTTAAGAAAACAATGAAGAATAAACACTGAGAGAAATGGAGATCCCCTAGTTATACCATTAGTCCCTAATGGATATGGCTTGGGAATTGTGCACTTGTTTCAAAATAAATATTTATAATTCTTTGGAATGGCTTAAAGTGCTCCAGGAAGAGTTTCTATCTATAATCCCCATGAAACCACACAATTCCACGTTTAAACAGAAGCTTTTTAAGTAAACAGTGAAAGCACAGTGTTTGAAAAGTGTGGGGAGGGGTGAAATCATGGTTTGCAATGCTTTTCTTCTCTCATTTTATATTAGTGTTTGAAGTTACAAAAAGCTGGATGGAACTAGAGAAAACATCCTGAGTGAGGTAACCCAACCCAGAAAGAAAAACATGATGTGTACTCATTTACAAGTGGATATTAGCTGTTAAGGATAATCATGCTACTATCCACAGATCCAGAGAGGCCAGGTAGCAAGGAGGGCTCATGTGGGGATGCGTGGATCTCCCTGGTAAGAGGAAATAGAATATATTTTGCAGGTGGACTGGGGTGGGGATGTGGTAATGTGAACAGGAAGAATCATGGGAGGGATGGAGAGAGAGAAAAAGAGAGAAAGAATCATGGGAGGGATGGAGAGAGAGTATAGGGAGAGACAATCAGAATTGTGGGACATTTGGGTAGTGATGTGGAAGCCTAGTGCAATGGAACCTCCCTGGAATCTATGAGGGTGATCCTATTGAAGACTTCTAGTAATGAGGATAGGGATCCTGAACCAGGAAAGTTTTCCAGTAGTGGCACAGGGTCACCAACTCCACCACAAAACCTTCTACTTAGAATTTGTCCTGCCTGCAAGATGTGCTGGATACTGGTGGTGTATAACTTGTGGGAGTGGCCATCCAAAGAACTAATCTAACTTGAGCCTCATACTATGAGAGAGAGCTCATAACTAACACTGCCTGTACGGCCAGAAAGTAGAGGCTGAATGGCCCAGAAATAGGATAGAACCAAATATGACTGTTGAAAAAGAAAAGAAAATGGAAGGAAGGAAGGAAGGAAGGAAGGAAGGAAGGAAGGAAGGAAGGAAGGAAGGAAGGAAGGAAGGAAGGAAGGAAGGAAGGAAGGAAGGGGGGAGGGAGGAAGGGAGGAAGGGAGGAAGGAAGGAAGGAAGGAAGGAAGGAAGGAAGGAAGGAAGGAAGGGGGGAGGGAGGAAGGGAGGGAGGGAGGGAGGGGGAGGGAGGGAGGGAGAGGGAGGGACGGAGGGAGGGAGCGAGCGAGCGAGCGAGCGAGCAAGCAAGCAAACAAGGAAGAAAGAAAAAAGAAAGAAGAAAGAAGAAAGGTCAAAGAAATGGTTCCTAATGATACTCTGCTATACTCAGAGGTTGGTGTCTAAGCCAACCATCATCAGAGAGGCTTCATCTAACAACTGATGGAAGCAGAAACAGAAACCCATAGGCAAACATTAGACAGAGCTTGGGGAACTTTATGTAATAGGGTGAGGAAGGATTGTAGGAGCCAGAGGGATCAAGGACATCAGAAGAACACAGCCCACAGAATCAACTGGGGCTCAAAGGGGTTCACAGAGACTGGAGCCATAATCCCCAAGCCTTTGTGGGACTGCACTAGGTCCTCTGCATATATGCTATGGTTGTGTAGCTTGGTGCTCTTATGAGAGTCCTAATAGTGAGATTGAGGGGAGTGGTATCTTCTGACTTTCACCTGTTCTTGGGACCCATTCCCTCCTACTGGGTTTCCTTGTCTGCCCTTGATATGAGGGTTTGTGCCTAGTTTTATAATTTGTTAGGCTGTATTGTTGATATCCATGGTAGACCTGCTCTTTTCTGAAGGAAAACAGAGGAGTAGATTTGGGGGAAAGCCAAGGTTGCTGAGGTTGGGGGATAGGGGTGAGTGGAGGGATAGTAAGCTGCAGTCAGGATGTAATGTATGACAGAAGAATAAAAAAAAAAGCCTGGAGTTCAAATAAAAATTTGGAGTTCAGCTGGGTGGTGATGGCGGCGGCGGCGGCGGCGGCGGCGGCGGCGGTGGTGGCGCACGCCTTTAATCCCAGCACTCGGGAGGCAGAGGCAGGTGGATCTCTGTGAGTTCGAGGCCAGCCTGGGCTACCAAGTGAATTCCAGGAAAGGCACAAAGCTACACAGAGAAACCCTGTCTCGAAAAACAAAACAAAAACAAACAAACAAAAAAATTTGGAGTTCAAAACAAAATAGAATTGTGATCTGAGGAGTATAAGTTTATGCTGTACCTATATTCTGCATGAGAGCACTTTTAAAGTTAATTTAAGTGCTGTGGGGGTGGGGGAAGTGAAGTCTTGGCAGTTAAAAGCACTAGCCACTCTTGCAAAGGACCAAGATTCAGTTTTCAGCACCTACATGTCAGCTCACAATCCCCTGTAACTTCAGTTTCAGGCAATCTGAAGCCCTCTCTGGTCTCTATGGGCTTCTAGTTGTGTACAGTACTGAAAAAATCAAGTAGGCATACATATATACACATAAAATAATAAATATAAGATAGATGATGGATAGATAGATAGATTAGACAAACAGACAGACAGATAGATGGATAAGTTGATGACAGATAGAAGATAGATACTATATAAATAAAACTTTAAACATATGTTTGATAAACCAATAGAAAGACTGACATACCCAGTTGTGTTATTTATAAAACTTTAATAGTCTAATACAAATTGACTAACCTGTTGAAAAACTTGCAAGTCTCAAAATCTGAAATTGTGTTACAAATACAAGGATCCACTATAAAGCTTAAGATTCCCCCTTTAAAGTCACACTAGTATGAATAAAGTGCACTAATCCTTTCTCTACTTTATTCTTTTATCAAATTACCAACACTGATATGCAAACACACAAAAAAAGAAATATAACATTTCTTTTCTGATCATTACTATTATTTGTAATAACAAATGTAGTGATATTTTAATTGTGCTGAAATGTGATTTTATTTGTATGTTAATAAATAACACTTGCCTGGAGATCAGAGGTCACATAGCAAGGACACATAGCCATAAACAGGAGTCAGGCAGTGGTAGCACACGCCCTTAATCCAATTACATGGCAGCCAGAGTCTCTGTGTGGTCAAGGACAGAGCCAAGCATGGTGACATGAGCCTTTAATCATAGTACCAACCATAGAGACCTGGAAGTCATGCATCTGGGCTTAGAGCCAATGAGAAGGCAGAACAGGAAGGCAATAAAAACACAAATTAGATGGGAAGAAACTCTCTTTGGGGAAGCAATGATGGCAAGGTGTTAAGATAAGGTAGTCATGGCTCTTTGGTAGTTCTCTGATCTCCTTGGCTATTACCTCTGTATTTGGCTCTGTGTTTCTTATTTAATAAGACCATTTAGATATTCATCTACAAACAATAATAGTTTCTATTAAAATAACTATAATAGAAAGAAGCTGTTAACATTCATCTCTCTGTTCATCAAGTATATTTGGAATATTATTGGTAAATATCAAACTGGAGATACTAGTTTTCTTTAAGATGAAAAAAGTGCTGTGGAAGAAAAGGTTACAAAATGGAGGCAGGAATGGAATGATGGAGAAGTGGCATGAGTGGGAAAGACAAGAATCAGAGGAAAGATGAGCAGAGAGGATAATCTATTAACACATATTTTATCACAAAATGCCCTGATAATATCAAACAATTTGCATGCTACTTTAAAGGAAAATAAAAAACTATAGAAAGCTGTTTCCTCCTTTGGCAGAACAATAAAGGAAAATGAATTCTCACTTTAATTCTCATCTTGGTACTGAGCATGTAATCTCTAGGATTCTACTTAATCTTGTTGATCCTTATTTATTCATAATTAAAAAATAGTATAATGCCACTTACTAAACAGGTTGTTAGACGATGCAAATGCTGTCAGGATAAATAAAATCCTTAGAGGAACATCTTCCAGAGAACAGGGCATTACTATTCTCTCATCTACCCCATCCTCTCTTTTCCTAATGGGTTTTATTCTGATGCTTAATTTCAGAGATCTGAAATGTAGCAGAAAGGCAAAGAATCTACAAATCAAGTATAAAACATTAGTTTTCCCCAACTTGGAAACCAGATGTCCCTACATTTGTGTTTCCCACCACAATGGTTAAAGAGTATGACTCACCTCAAGACATCCACAGGGAAGTTAAAAAACAGCAACAAAAGGGAAAGGAACTCAGAAACCATAAGATATGTACAAGTGTAGCTAGCGAGTTTTCTCTCCGGGGCCCGCCAATCCCAGCAGTCCGACAGCCCACTTATAAAATAAATACACAGACGCTTATATTATTTAAACCATTTGGCCTAATGGCTCAGGTTTCTTGCTAACTGTTCTTTTTCTTAAATCAACCCATTTCTATTAATCTATAATTTACCACATGGCTCATAGCTTACTGGTATCTTAACATCTTCTCATGGCAGTGGCTGACCTCTCTCTCTCTCTCTCTCTCTCTCTCTCTCTCTCTCTCTCTCTCTCTCTCTCTCTCTCTTTCTCCCTCCCTCTCTCTGCCTTCCTGTTCTCTCAATTCTCCTTTCTGTTAGTCCCACCTATACTTCCTGCCTGGCTACTGGCCAATCAGTGTTTTACTTATTGACCAATCAGAGCAACACATTTGACATACAGAACATCCCACAGCATACAACACTAGAAGGAATTAGTACTAAATTGGTCTAGGGAGAGACTGGACACTGGACTGTTTTATTGTTTTTTCCTTGTTCTAGCCTGGCACAAGTATGAAGTAAGGTGGTCTCAGGAGCACTGATTTGCTCCTCTCTGTTGGCTATTTCTGTGGGAGGTGTTCCTCAAAGCCTTGTCTATCACCTGTTCCACTACCCCTCCTCATTTCACCAGTATAACCTGAGCATTCTTAACCTGCAAATCCAAAATGTAAAATGCTACAACATCCCAAATGTTATAAGCATTTGGATGACTTTACACATTACAAAGGAAAAGTGCATTTCCAGTGTCATGTGACAAGTCACAGTCAAACAGAAACAGTGTGATATAAAATTGCCTTTGGTATATGTATACAAGATGCATGTGAAATAAAAACAAATTTCATGTTTAGACATTGTTCTAGTTTTATTTCTGTTGTTGTGATAAAACACCTGACAAAATGCAACTTCAAAGAGCGAGAACAAGGGTCCCTTGCTTACACTTCTAGGTTACAATCCATTATACAGGAAAGTCAGAACACAAGAGCTTAAGACAATGGTCAACACCACATTCAGTCAAGAGCAGAGAAAAAGAATGAACCCATGATGCCTGCTTGCTTGCTAGTTTTTTTCACTCTTAAACAACTCAGGGTCCACTCCATGAAATGGTACTGACCACATTCAAGGTGCATCCACACACATACTCACAGGCCAATCTGAACTAGAAAGTTTCTCATTAAGATTAAGAACCCAAGGTGACTCTGTACTTTTGTCAAGTTGACAGTTAACATGTGAAATGAGTGAAGAGAGACTTCAGTCTTAGTCTCAAGGTATTTCACTGTGTGAATGCAAATACTCCAAAGTCTAGAAAATACCCAACACACATCTGGACCCAAGCATTTCAGAGAAGGGATATTCAGAAAGATATACACACACATACATATATACATATTTATGTATATGAAAATATACATACTTATATATATGAAAATATACATAAGATACATAAGAACACATACACACATTCTTTCTGAAAGTATCTAGAATGAATTCTGTTGGTTGCAACTAAATATGTATGACACCCAACAAATGTAAGTTTCCACAGCTGTTGCTATTGTTAATTTAGAGGCAGGTTGCAGTTCTAAATGAGAAATATCAGATAATTAATTTAAAATGGAATGGGCTACCCATGGAGACTGTGAATTAACCCCAGCCAGAGGTTTCTGAGCTGTAAATGCATAAAAAGTTATGAAAGAGGTTCCTCATAAAGCATATTGCCTTTTGCTGTGAACCCTGGAACTGTTTCAAGTACTGATACCTAGTCATTGTATTTTTAGAAGGTGTTTCCAGTGAGGTCTGCAGGAGCTGCAAGGGGTATAAATCATCTTAGTCAAAGAAACAGAAAGAGTGAAAATGAATCCCTGCTTTCTCTTGTATTTTCAACCCATTATAACACTCACTGATGGGATGTCCCAACCTTCCCTCAGCAGCAAATACACTTTCGGCAAAAGGACCTAGACAATGACTCTTTAGCAAACATAATTCTTGTCTCTATCAAGACTTTGGTTAGTTCTATTACTTGAAAATGCTTTTTTAAGTTGTTCCTACTTTACCACAAACACTATATTTTTAATTAAATCAGTAAATTATATCCGATGAAATATAATTAAATGGATTTAACCAATTCTTAATGAAAGTTAACAGCTTTATGTAGTGAACACAACAGCACAATCTTGTAAGCAGTGCATTGCAATAAATTCAAAATTGAGAAAAAACACTAATGGGAAAACAATCTTAATAAAATACCGATTAACAAGCATATTCCTCATTAACCAAAATCCCTTGCCAAATCCCCTGTTGGAATAAAAGGTAAATCAGTCACAAGACAAATACATGTAGGATCTGCCTGCAGGCTCCAGCTGATGTTGGCATATGTTTCAACCTTATGATCATGCCTAAGTGATTGGCATTTGGTGGAAACTCAAGTTGGAAAACTGAGTTTTAACCTTTTCTTGGACTAGTTAGCAAAAGGCACCATGATGCTCTCCTTGGACAATGGCAGTAAGCCACACTGCTAGATAGTCAAAGGATAATGAATGTTTGTAGTGGGTAGCCATTCCAGCTTTGATCTGGAAGTTCCAACCCGCACTGATGCTTTGGTAACTGCCATGCCTACAAGGCAGGGAGACCTTGAAGACCCGAGATCCATATTGGCCTTCTCTCTTGGTTCCTGGACCCAGGATGCTGAAGGGAGCCCAGCAGAGTTCTCCAGAGAATACCGCCGGACTGTGCTACACCTTTCTCAGACCCTGCAACCTATCCCTTCACTTGCAAGTTACCCCACAAAATAAACCTCCTTTTTAACTACGTGGAGTGGCCTTAATAATTTCACTAATAAGTGTTAGCCACCAAAGTTCAACAGCAAAGTGGCAGTCTCATGTTTGCTAAGTTGGGTGTATGAAATGCATTTTTGGACTTAGGATATTCCTGATTCATAAGTGTTTAATTTATTTAATAAAAACGGTGTGTGTGTGTGTGTGTGTGTGTGTGTGTGTGTGTGTGTGTGTGTGTCTGTGTGTGTGTGTGTACTTTCCAAATACTAACAATCAATATAAATCCCTAAAATCACTCAGGCCTCACTTATCACATGTATTTTCAGAAAATATACCAATGCCCATACCTTGAGAACCATTATATTTAAGTCAACATGTAGCTATGTAGCTACATTCACTACACAATATTTTGCTTTTATTTTAAGTGTACAGGTGTTTTGCTTGCATCTATGTCTGTGTACCACATGCATGCCTGGTGGCCACAGAAGCCAGAAGAGAACATTGGATCCCCTGAAACTCAAGTTAGAGGTACTTATGAGCTTCTATCTGGGTGCTGACAATTGAACCTGGATCTTTGGAAAGATTAACCAGTGTTCTTAATGGTTGGGCCATTACTCCAGCCCCCACTACATATTTATTACTAAGTTCAAACAATTCATTTCTCTCCAACATAATGATCTTCAGTAGAAACAATGATTTCCCACTTGTCTGTTATATAGGAAGCCTCTAAAACAGTGGTTCTCAACCTTCCTAATACTGTGACCCTTTAATACAGTTCCTAATGTGATAGTAACCCCCAACAATAAAATTATTTTCATTGTTACCTCATAACTGTAATTTTGCTACTGTTGTGAATTGTGACATAAATAACTAACATGCAGGATAATTCACATCCTCCTTTTTAACATTGTTTATAATTATAGCCCTTACTCTCCAGTCTGTCCAGGCCTATCCTGGGGCTTGAGAGATGGTTCAGCATTTAAGAGTACTTGTGGCCATCACAGAGACCCCTGGTTCAGTTCTCAGAACCAACATGGTAGTTCACCATCACCTGTAACTCTAGTTTCAGGAGATTTGGTGCCCCTTTATTATCTTTGTGAAAATTAGACAAACAGTGCATATATAATTGTGTGTGTGTCTGTCTGTCTCTCTGTCTCTGTCTCTGTCTCTGTCTCTCTCTCTCTCTCTGTGTGTGTGTGTGTGTGTGTGTGTGTGTGTGTGTGTGTGTGTGTGCAGGCAAACCACTTACAAACATAAAATACTTTTCTATAAATCCTTACTTTCCTTTATTACTAAAATCAATCAAAACAAACACTAACTGTAACATATATAACCTAGCATAAGAACTCTGTCAAGTACTTATTTGTTTTAGTCAGGGTTATGTTTAGCTTTTAAAAACTCTAGTGGTTTGAATGAAATAAGTGTTTATTTTTTACAACCTAACAAAGTTATACAAGACTCACATTCTTCCTGTAAAACTATATTCAACTTGACTACTAACCTAGAATGGAAATTTGGTCTAGATTTAGTCTGTTGCTGAACATATCTCATAAATCATAACCCCAATAATCTCTGCAGAAGCTTCACCCAGCAGTTATCTATTCATAATTATTGTCGAAAATTACTCCAAATTGCTACCTTACATGCAAGGAAGTGTAAAGTATATCTTGAGGAAGCTGCTGCCATCCTTAGTGCCCCTAATATGGTTCTAATTTAAAAAATGACCAATATTGGCATTTGTTGGGCAGAAAATAACAGTTTGTACATTATTAGCACATATAGACATTAACAGAAGAATAAATAAAGGGCTAGGCAAGTAAATACTTTACCCATACCAAATAAGTTCAATAGAAATATATAATTATATTCCCACTTAATGCATGCAGAAATCATATCAGAGAAAGTTCAGATAACTTATTCATAAATCAGGATCCAAGCATGATTTATTTGACTTGACAGTCACACAATGATACTAAAGATATCAACTGGACAAGAACTGTGATTTTCTTCTTCCTACATTGTGTCTTTTTTCTATATCTACAGCTAGATAGATTACTTACTCTAAAGTACTTTCAATATTCCTTTATGTAAAATGCTTTTACAAGTTCATATGCATATGTAATATTCTTTGATCAAAGTCCCCCATTCTTCTCCCATATCAACTCTCACACCCCACATATTTCTCCTTTTTCACAAGCCCTTTTCTTACTTTCATGTCTTCTTTTTTATGATTCAGTGTTTTTAATCATAGTTCCTTACTTGAGCTTGAGTGGTGGATTATATGTTTGAGTGCTGCCCAAATATGTAACCAGAAGCTTTTCTGCCCACCCACCTATGCCCAAATAACCAGTCAGAGGATTAATATTAATTACAAACTGTTTGGTCCACAGCTCAGGCTTATTTCTAGCTAGCTATGACATCTTAAATTAGCCCATTTCTATTAATCTATATTTTGCCACATGGCCATGGTGTTACCTACCGGTCTGCTGGCATCTTGCTCCTTGGGCAGCTTGATGGTGTCTACCTTGACTCCACCCTCTTCTCCCTGTATCTTTGTTTGGATTTCCTTCCTGCCAATAACCTGTCTTTCCATAGACCAAAGCAGCTCCTTTATTAACCAATGGTAGCAACACACATTCACAGCATCCTGAAAGACCACACTACAGCCCAAGTACCAGTGAATATATTATTAAACACAGTGATATCCTTCCTTCTGCAAATTTTAACTGTTTATAGTTTCACTGGGAAGTGTGTAAACTTAGGAGTCCCTTATCTATCCATGATGGAATGTTGATGAGCCTAAACTTGTGCTTGTCTTGTGCAAGTAGTCACTATTGCTTTGATTTCATGGGTGCATCAGTCATGTCTTGCACAGAAGACATAAGTTTACAGCCATCCTTTCCCATCTATCATCTCTTATATTGCAGCCCACCATAGCCATTTATCTGACCTTTTGGAGATATTTTTATCATCCACGTTCTACTTATATGCACACATATGTAAGAAGGAATCCGAATTCTGACATCATCTTGCTATAGCCACATACTGTCACCCTTCATCCTGAGAATTTTCTCTTCTGTCAAAGGAGCTTGCTCATTCCACTTAAAAGAAAATTAGAGTTAACATTGCTCTGAACAACCCTTAAAATGGCAACCTCAGGCAAATTGTGTATCATTCTTGAAATGGTTGTAGAGATGGTCCTTGAGGACCTTCAGCTCTGAGGAACAGCACTGATATAAGGCCCTGCCTGCTGTACTATGGAATCCATCCCCACATTTACAATGAGTCCATGGCTCCATAACTTTCTCCTGTCCAATGACTGGCATGGTTCTATTCTTAGGTATTGGGAACCAGGCTGATCCAAGGCTTTCCTTGAGGCCCTAATGCATAGAGAAAAAATATAGTTCCTTATCTAGGACCAGAAACATGCTTAACAGAGCCATTAATAGTCTAAGATCAAGACCTTGGGATCTTTTCCCTGAGGACCTGATGTATGGAGAAGAGGAAACAACTCCTTATCTAAAATCAGGAATTTGCTTGACAAGGCTTTAAGGGCCTAGGGCCAGGGCCTTTGGATATTGCAACTTCATTGTGAGAAATCAGTTGTTTTTAACTTCAGGGGGTATAGCTATATATCCCAAGGCCACTGTGTGCTTCTTCTATGATTCACTTGAGATATCCTATGTTTCTTTTGTGTAACATTTCTTGGTTAGCTTCCTATTGACTTTGTCCTATGTTTTATGGCTTTCTGCTGATTGTGTTCTGTTTTTCCCATGGCAATAATATATAAGATATTGTACTTCTTAATAAAATTTCTTGGTATATGACATATCTTGTGCAAGACATTCTGACCCCAGCTTTTCTATCTTTATCATCTCATCCCCTGATCATTCCCTTAGGACCATGTTGCAAAATCTTGTTGGTTCAGGTCACTTGAGCCTACATAGAATTCTTTGGCCTAGGACTTCCCCAGTGGCTTGTTGAAAGTTCCTTAGAATTCAGGATACTCCGAAATGCTTAAAAGTCTTCATTTTTTTTAACAGACATTTTTTTCTACCAACGTTACTAGATGCCTTTTAGTACTGGTGTCTCTTTATAGAGGATGCAGATGAACACAACCCCCCACTTTGTCTTGAACAAGTTGACCTATGTTGTCCAAAACACTCTGTAGTATCTCAATTATCCAGCTGTTACTAACTTTTTATCTTAAACAAGTTGATCCATGTTGTCTAAAACACTCATTGGTAATTTGATTATGCAACTGTTTCTGACTTTTTTCTTGTCTTATTTTTCCCTGTACTTATTCCTGCTTCCTTGGATCACATCACAAATAAAAAGTGACGACCCTCACTATTTTTCTGGGAGAACAATATACTTAGGTAGACATTCAAAGCCTAACGCAATTTTCGCTAGCATCTAGACAGCTTCTTTTAATCGAGTTTTCCTAACTATCCTTAAGTATTAATGATTATAATATTTCTAAATGTGTCAATGTTGTTTGTGTTGCCATGTGGTATCATGCTAAAATATCACTATTAATCAATAAAATCACCCTTACACAAAAGGGTAATTTTCTATTACCCATTTCTTCCCTATCCTTCCGACTATAGTTTACCATTTTAATTGCATGGATAATAAAATGTGACAGAAATAATAAGGATTAGTTGAAGGTAGAAGGTACTAGAGCCACACCATTTTCACAAGGGTCACTTCTCCCATTGTAGGAAGACCAGCATTATCAGACAGAGGATTTCCATCATTTGGGGACCTAGGGTGAAAAGAAGCAAGCAGAGTCACACCTACAATACAATGCTGTACATTGAAGCAGAGGTGGCACAGATTTAGTCACACTGCTCTCTGATATTGGGGTCACCGGTTGCTACAATGGTCTGCCTTGAAAGCGTATGGTGCTGTGTTCGGTCTAGATGGAACATGCAGCCTTAATATTCCATATCTCTCCCAAAGGATGTCTCAAGCACAGTTCTTCAGTAATTCTCAAGTCCTTTTCTATTTCCAACATTGCTTGAAGATAGTTGAGTTGTTGTTGTTGCTGTGTTACTTGTAAAACAGATTTTCTTCTAATATGGTAATCCTAATATGATGACATTTAATTCTGCTTCTAATATTCACTCTGAAACATCAATTTTCAAATGTCTTTTATAAATATATTTATCTTTTTTAGTATATTGTTTTAGAAAACATTAATATCTTGCCCAAACTGTGTTTGAAATATTTAGATTTTGAAGTTCATTCTATAAATTTATCAGCACAAATAAGAGTAGGATAGCTTATGGTCATAGAAATTAATTCTGAGACATACATTTATGTGCTCACAATAATGCCAACTAAATTTCAACATTATAATAATAAATATACAATTATATCATAGAACAAAAGTGTAATATTATTCTTGCTGCCAAATGAGACCTCCATTATTCATTATGGTTTTATGAATAAAAACTTAACAATGTGATTTTATAAACGTTTGCCAAATAGAAGTATAAGTACCAGTACATGAATGTAAGTAATGACTCCTGTGTCAGGTGTTAGAATATTTTAACCTATCCTCTCCAAGAAAAATAGCCTATGTACTTCTTAAGTCTTTAGGATCAGAATCAATTAGCACTCATTGCAATGAAAATCCCTATAGCAAGCTAGTTCTTTTCACTGTTGATATGAGGGTTCCATCAATTGGAGTCTTGCCAGATATTTTTATTAAAAAAATTACAGAAAATATTTTAGCTATAGATCATAAAAGAAACCAACTATCAGCAAGAAATATTATAAGTCAACTGTGTTTAGAAAAATTTGAAGTTTATAACTCAATCTATAGGCTTACAGTAACCAATCATTATATACAAATCAAGTTCTCAAGTTTTACAAAACACTATTAGAAAATATAAAATAACTGTAAATGTATTAATCTAACTAAAAGGGTATCTGTTAAATTAACATGTGAAACATGAAAAATATACATACTTAAAAACAAATGACTATGTGAGCTAAAGAGTGACATATTAAAGACACGGTGATTAAGAGTACTTGCTGTTCTTGCAGAGGATCTAGATTCAATTCCTGGCATCCACATGGTGGCTCACAACTACCTGTATCTCCATTTGCAAGGGATTTGATAACCACTTTGACCCTCATGGACACCAGGCATGCACATAGGTAGAGACATACATGCAAACTTATTTTAAAAAACCTTATAAATATAAAACAATATAAATTAATTTTAACAAACACATGACTAAATATGTGTATGTGTATTTTTGACCTCTCTACATGTTACACATTTACTATGACACATATTACAATCAAATGCTTGTATAATTCACTGTCCCCCCTGGCACTGAACACAATGCTTGAGATACAGTAAATGAACTACAAATTTTTATTTAAAGAAACAATGGTGAATTGGATCTTAATAACTATGACCAAATTTTAGTCTTCAAAGGAGGTTGTGTTCCCAGACTCTTACCAAATTAGGTCACCTATATAATTAGCCATAGTGGCTTGTATGAGTGACTGTAAGCAAATTAATTTAATCTTAAAAAATAGATTGTATCTCTAAAAAAGTTTGTAAAAATGCATTCTAAGCAACTGTAAATATTGTAATTTTAAAAAAAAATTTGCAATAAATTTTTAGTGCTCCAATTTGCTATTTCAATATTCTATATTTTCATCAGAATGATTAGGATCCTTCAAGCTTAATTATCTGTATTATTAATAATCTGAACTACCCAGTATAAAGTATCTTTACCATTTAATACAGAATATCATGTAATGATTCATTGCAAGAATTAATGCATATCTACATATTTTTGAGAGTGAAAGACCTTTTCCAAGTGATGGTCATGACCCAGGGACTTAGAATACAGGAAACAACAGCCTTTAAAAGTTAAACAGGTACAATGCCCTCAAGCTCACTATCTTCTGTCTATGGTGATTAAAGATGTGGATATGACAGTGAGGGAAGCAGAAACAAGTTTTATTAAGAGGCACTAAAAGAAAATGAGTGGAGCTGAAGAGATGTCTCAGTGGCTAAGAGCCCTGGAAGTTCATCTAGAGGACCCAGTTTGACTTCTGGCCTATGTGGAAACTTATAATTGTCCATAAGTCTAGTTTCAGGGTATTCGATACTCTCTTCTGGTCTATAAGGGAACTGCACACATATAGTGGACAGGGAAATGCAGGCAGTCATACATATAAATTTTGAAAAAAAGAAATGAAAAAAAAACTGCCAATGTCTCTCCACTATGGGGAAAAATATTTTCACTCACTCAGCAGCTATCAATTACAAATAGCTTTTTGGTTAGGAATAGCATTTTGTGCCTACATCCCCTTCTCCATGCTGGGATTTTGTCTGGCTTGCATCTGTTCAGGTCTTGTGCATACTACTACCATCACTGTGGGTTCACATGTATATCAGACATACTGTTTCTAGAAAATGCTATTTCCTTGGAGTTGTCCATCACCCCTGGCTCTTAGAATCTTTTGGCCTTCTTAGCTGCACAGATCCCTGAGTCTTGAGGGAAGGGGTTTGATCAGGCAACCCATCCAAAGTCTCTCAGTCTCTGCACATTGTCCAGTTGTGCGTCTTTGAATATCTCACCATCTACTGCAAGAAGTAGCTTATCTGATAAGGGGTAAGTAACACACTTATCTATAGCACTATGTCAATTGGAGTCATTGTACTGCTATGTTCATTTTCAGACATTTTACATACAGGGTCAAATGAAAATTATTTTGTGCTATAAGAGGTTGAGGATCATAGTATCTCTATCACAATTGTGCAACACCACTGTAGGTAGCTGGAGATAATGTGTAGAAAAAAAAACAGGCATGACTGTTTTCCAGTTTAGCTTGTGAAAACAGACAGTTGGCATATGGGTCTGTGGGCCAAGATTTTCCACAGACAAAAGCAAATTGTAAAAGCAGCTAGAAAATAGAACACATCACACTCAATGAAGCGCCAATGAGATTAATTCTTGACTTCTCAATAGACACAATAAAAACCCAAAGACAATGAATGTTCACTTTTCAATTTGATAAATGAAAACAAATTCCAAATTTCAAACCCAAATTAATTGACTAAAAAATACTTCTCAAAAAACGAAAGCAAACTAAAGATGTTATCTGCCAAAAACAACCCAAACATTTGTCTGTAGAAAAATCTCACTAACAGAGCATCAGAATACTTCAGCAGAAGCAAGTGGTTCCGGGGAGAAGAACAAAAGCAAAGAAATGACAATAACAGAACAGTTCATCATGAGGATTCATCTAAATCAGCAGTTCTCAAGCTGTGGGTTGCAACCCCTGTGGGGGTCTCATATCAAATATGTACATTATGCTTCACGATGGTAGCAAAATTACACTCACTAATTAGCCTTGAAAATAATTTTATGGTTGTGGGTCACCACAACACAAGGAATTGTATTAAAGTGTCACAGCATTGAGAGGGTTGGGAACCACTAAACTAAATGATTTTTTTTTACTGGAATCCATTATATTAAGTATTACACTAACTATCTGGCATATAAAAATTACAATAGCGTATAAAAACTATCTAAGCAATGAGATGAATTGGACACCAACCAAGAGTTTAAACATCTCAAAATTAGCTGGGAAGTGGTAAAGCCATAACCACATCCTGTATTATACTAAATTAAAGGTGCATGCTGCAATTACTGTGATAACCACTAAGTAGTAACAACAATAAATTCTATATTAAGAAACAAAAAATGAAAAATATTTTTTCCATAATTTGATTATATAAGAGATGACAAAACAAAGAAAATAAAAGAATAAAAACAGAAAGAGTAAAATAATGAACTTAAAACTAATTTAATATCCTGTAGAAAACATAAAGAAATTAAATGTTCAAGGTAGGAAAAAAAGATAAAGACATCCAGTGAACTTAAAAAAGACATTCTTTGAACTGTTCAAGGGGACAGAAAATGATGTCCCTTGCCTAGTCAAACTTCTATTATTCAAGTGAGAATAGAAACACTAGTGGACACAGCAATGAAAACCACATATTGCTCTACTTCCAGCCAATGTTCCCAAGACAAACTTTAGAATGGCCACAAACAATCAAGGGAACTTTAGCAGAAATGTTGGAATGCCCTTGCTTTGCAGTACCTCCTCTGAGATAAACCTCCTTCTTGGAGGAAAGCTTGTTAAGACACAGAATGTTCTAAAAAGAGGTAACACATTCCTTCATGCAGGGAAGAATCTCAAGTTTGGGAGTAAGAAGCTCCAAAGCATTAGGAAATCCCTGAAGCTGACCAATTAACCAGACCTCTCTTCCCTGGACACACACACACACACACACACACACACACACACACACACACACACACATATATATATATATATATATATATATATATATATATATATATATATATGTATGTATAGTAAGAACTGTTGAGAGACACTCATGTACCAGTCACCAACAGCAACAGAGGACATGGATGTCTAGGAGACTCTCAAAGAAGTCCAGCTGCTTGAAAGGAGTTGATTAGTCTAACTGCCTGGAAGAAACTCAGACTAACAGGCTACTTAGAAATAATTCTTTCCAACCTATTGAGCTGCCTATTGGTTGTGCCATGCAAGCAGTCCAGCTTTTGAGCTCTCATGAGCTGCAATCAGTGCTGGCATGGTCTTTCAGTGATGCAACTGCCTTTGAGTCACTTCTGCTCCTGTACATAACTCTTCACCCATAGTTGTGTGAATAACTCCAGTAAAATACATTGGTTTATCAAGTTGGACTTTGGTGGGATCCTCAGTTAGGTCTGTTATCAATTCCTTATCTGATTCAAATAGACATTTGTTCACACCTCTCTAGGAAAAGTGTCACATAACATTTGATTTTGCAAAATTCACCAAAAGGTAACCATTGTGACACAAGCTGGTCTCCTGTTATTCACAACTGATTCTTCAGCCACAGCTGACCAGAAATCACATACCATCACTTCAAAATAGAGTACAAACAGCCTGGATAGCCTTTGCTTTCTTCTGAAACTTCAAAAGTTAGGTTTCAATTTCTGCATTTCTTAGAACATTCTTATCGTCCACACTCCCACAGAACATACTACTAAGTTTTGAACATTCAATGCCCTTTTCAGCCTGAAGTTCCAAATTCCTTGCATAACTCTCCACCAAACAACATAGTCTGGTCTATCACAGCAATACCTCATGATTCAACACCAACTTCTTTCTTACATTGATTTACACTGCTGTAATAAGACATTATAATGAAAAGCAACTTGGAAAGAAAATGGTTTGTTTGGCTTACAGTTTATAGTCCACCATGCAGGAAAATTAGGGCAGAGACTCAAGGTATTAATATGGAGGCAGAAACTAAAACAGAGGTAATAGAGGGACAATCCTCAGTCTGCTTTCTTATACACTCCAGGACCACCTGCCCAAAGAAGGCACCACCAAGAATACTCTTTGTCTTCTCACATCACAAATTAATCTTCCACAGATGCCTACACAGATTTGCCTACAGGCCAATCTGATGGAGACATTTTCTTAATTATTGTTTCCTCTTTTGAAATAGCACCAAAACTAACTGGTACATATAGAATGGCAACCCAGTAGTTAATTGATGTGTTGTTATGATGTCGTATGATGCTATTATATTCCAGAAGGTTGTGAAGATAACCACAAAAATTTTAGGTGGTGGATTTTTTCTTTCAGGTCAAAAAACATAGTGGTATAGTGGGTACATCACAGTCTATTGACCAGTAGAAAAGGGCATGAAAAAATCCAAAGATGAACTGAAGACTCAAAAGAGAAACCAAACACTGAGGTCAAGAGCAGACCTGAAATTCTGGAGAGTAGATATTTCTGGAGATTTTATGCTATGCAGGACATCTTTTTATTTTGGTTTGATTTGTTTTGTATGTGTATATTGTCAAAAGTACGTATTCAATATGTACATGCTGTATGTCATGTATGAACATTTGTGCTCCATGTGTGTTAAGATGAAAGCATGGAAACCAGAGAAAGATGTCAGGTGAGATGTCCTGCTCTGTCATTCATCTTATTTCCTTAAGATGGGGTCTCTCAATGAACATAGATCTAAGCTGGTGATTGGAGTCCCCACTGCTCCTTCTGTATCTCTTCTCCCCTACAGTGCTAGACTTCAAGTGCACATAAGCATGCCTGGCTTTTTACATGGACTCTTATGATTTGAAGCCAGATGTCTATTCTTGCACAGGAAGTGATCTTAGCCACTGAGCCATCACTTCAGCCCCACTGAAAGTTATCTTAAGGAGTACAAACTTATTTCCATTGTTCTGTTGTTTGTTTTATACTACCTGAAACTTCTATATTCCATCATAGAGCAATGTGTCTCTTTTCTTTTGCTTCTTCTCATAATTTCTACTCATTCATTGCAAATCTGAATGAGATCAGTTGGTACATATTAACCTGGGCCCTACCAAGAACTTGATGGTAATAGGAGAGACATTAGATGTTAATGTCATTCATCACTTAGTCAATCGCTAAGTCAACAAGAATGTTTATTTTCAAATTGGAACAGGTGAGTGAGCATTCTGCCAGCTGAACTGCCCCACTCCCTAGATTCTGTTCCCAAAGATGCATCCCACAGCACACTCCCTTCCAGCTCATTACCCACCCCATTGCCAGGCCTTGCCCCCAATCCCAGCAGACTTTAGCTACTCAGACACAGGCCATATCAGTCATAAGAACAATACCAAAACCATTCCATTCAAGACCTGAAAATCAAAATAGAAGCAATAAAGAATATGCAAACTTAGGGGATTCTAGAAATGGAAAGTTGGAGTAGAGGAACAGGAACTACAGACAGAATATAATAGATGGGAGATATGATAGAAGAGATAGATTAATTGGTCAAAGAAAATGCTAAATCTAAAAAACTCCTAACATAAATCATCCACAAAATCTGGGACACTATGAAAAAACCAAACTTAAAAATAATAGGAATAGAAGGAAAAGAAATTCAGCTCAAAAGCCCAGAAAATATATTTAACAAAATCATAGAAGAAAATTTTCCTAACCAAAACAAAAACATGCCTACAAAAGTACAAGAAGCTTACACAACACCAAACAGCTTGGATCAAAAAAGAAAGTCCCCTTGCCATGTAATAATCAAAGCACTAAACATACAGGACAAAGTAAGAATATTAAAGCTGCAAGGGTAAAAGGCCAAGTAACACATAAAGGCAGACCTATAGAATTATAGAATTCAACTTCTCAATGAAGACTCTAAAAGCCAGAAGGGCATGGACAGATGTCTTGAAGACTCTAAGAGACCATGGATGCCAGCCTAGACTACTAAATGCAGAAAAACTTTCAATCATCATAGATATGAAAAGCAAGATAATTCATGACAAAAATCAAATTTATACAATATCTATCCACAAATATAGCCCTACAGAAGGTACTAGAGGGAAACACCAACCCAAGAAAGTTAACTACACAGTTAACTACACTCTCAAAAACACAGGCAATAAATAATCTCATACCAGCAAAACCCAAGGAAGGAGAACACACACACACACACACACACACACACACACACACACACACTATTACTCTATTACTACTGCTACTGCCCCTGCCACTGCCACTGCCACTGCCACTGCCACTGCCACTACCACTACTACTACTACTACCAACAGCAACAACAACAATAAAATAGAAAAAACTAAACAAAGAAATAATGGAGCTAATAGACATTATGAATCAAATGGACTAATAAATATCTATAGAACATTTCACTCAAACACACAAAAAATACCTTCCTTTCAAGCACTTCAAAAAACACTCTCCAAAACTGACCACATACTCAGACACAAAATAAGTCTCAACAGATAAAAGGAAATTGAAATACCCTCCTGTATCCTATCAGACCACCATAGATTAAAGGTGGATTTCAACAACAGCAACAACATAAAGACTACAAACATATAGAAATTGAACAACTCCCTACTGAACTACTACTGTGTCAAGGCAGAAATAAAAAATAAATTAAAGACTTCCTAGAATTCAATGAAAATGAATGCACAAGATAGTCAAATGCATGGGACATAATGAAAGCAGTGCTTAGAGGAAAGTTCATGACACTAAATGTCTTCATAAAGAAATTAGGGAGAACTCATACTAGCAATTTAATAGATTAACAGTTCTAGAGCAAAAAGAAACAAGCACATCCAAGAAGAGTAGACAGCATGAAATAATAAAACTGAGGACTGAAATGAACAAAGAAGAAACAAAGAGAACAATCAATACAAAGAATCAATAAAACAAAGAGTTAGTTCTTTGAGAAAAATCAACAAGATAGACAAACCTTCATCTAAACTAACTAAAAGTCAGAAAAAGAATATCCAAATTAACAAAATCAGAATGAAAAGGGGCACAAAACAACACACTGAGGAAATCCAAAGAATCGTTAGTTCCTACATCAAAAACCTGTACTCCACAAAACTGGAAAATCTAAAAGAAATGGACCATTTTCTGGATAGATACCACTTATCAAAGTTAAATCAAGGTCAGATAAACAATTTAAATAGACCTATAACCCTCAATGAAATAGAAGCTGTAGCATGAATCTTAAAGGTACTTATTAATAAAATCAAACCTGAGGCCAGTTATTGGGGTGAATGCTGGAAGATCAGAGAGACAGAACAAGCCACAGCTACCTCACCTTGCCAGTTCCTCAGCTGATCCTGTTTCCTCAGATTGGAAGCCTCTGAGTCCTCATCTGAATGGCTCACAGCTGAACTGTTGCTCAAAAGCTTGAAACTTAACCAGCTAAAAGCTTCTAATTTCTGGTCCTCATGCCTTATATATTTTTCTACTTTCTGCCTCACTCTCTGGGATTAAAGGCTCACTTTCTGGGATTAAAGGCGTGAGTCACCATGCCTGGCTGTTTCCAATGTGGCCTTGAACTCACAGAGATACAGAGGGATTTCTGCCTCTGGAATGCTAGGATTAAAGGTGTGTGCTACCACTGCCTATCCTCTATGTTTAATATTGTGGCTGTTCTCTTCTCTGACTCCAGATAAGTTTATTAGCATGCACAATATTTTGGGGAACACAATACCACCACAAGAAGCAGTCATTCAAAGTCTCCCAATCAAAAGAATATCAGGGCCAGATGATTACAGTACAAAAATCTAGCAGACTTTTATTTTGTTTTCAAGACAGGGTTTCTCTGTGTAGCTTTTGGAGCCTGTCCTGGAATTCACTCTGTAGATCAGACTGGCCTCAAACTCACAGAGATCCACCTGTCACTGCTTCTGAGTGCTGGGATTAAAGGTGTGTGTCACCACCACCTGGATTCTAGCAGACGTTTAAAGAAGACTTAATATCAATACTCCTCTGCTTTGGAATGTCCTTCTGTATGCTGTGAATGTGTGTTGCTCTCATTGGAAGTGACCACTAAATTTTGCCAAAATAAAGCAGAATGATCCTTCTGGTTCCTGTTTCACAAAAGAAACTGCCAGACACTCTGTAGGACATAGAGGAAAGTAACTGATGAACTTTGCCAATATAGGTGTGACAGTCCCTCAAATGTCCTGCTTCACTAAAAAGTCTGCCAAATACTCTATGCCTAAAGGCTAAATATGGATGCCCCAGTGTTACAGAAGAACTTTGAGTGACTGTCCAGGCAGCCAGATGTCACTGTCATTTCTAGAGTTTTGGAAGTTGCTTGCAATGTCCTTCCTGTTTACTTAGGTAATATATCCTTCTAGGATCTTTGATGGGGTTGAAGACTAGGTAGTTATAGTTTTCCCTAGTTATAATAAAAAGTAAATTAGATATGAAGCTTCAGACTCACAAAGATAGCATGGATAATAGAAGATTTTCTTTAATTTTGCCAAATACAAACAGATTGGATATTGTAACTGAATCTTACTTGACAACAGCTTTCATTGTATATACTTTTACTATGGTGAAATTTACACTTCCCAAATTATTCCACCAAATAGAGACAGACAGAAAAGAAATAGAAGGAACATTGCAAAATTACTTTCATGAGGCCAAATCACTCAGATACCCAAACACACAAAGTCAACAGAGAAAGAGAATTAGAAATAGACCAGTTTAAATCATGAACATTGATACAACAATAGTCAATAAAATACTCACAAATCAAATGCAACAACACATTAAAAGGTCATCCATCATGATTAAGTAGGCTTCATTCCAGAAATGCAGGGATAGTTCAATATATAAAAATCTGTCAATATAATCACCATATGAAAAACTGAAAGAAAAAACACATGATAAAAAGCTCCTTCAAGTCTTAGGGAGATCAGGATACAAGGGACATACCTAAACATAATAAAGCAATTTATAGCAAGCCTATAGCCAACATCAATTAAAGCAATTAAACTAAAATCAAGAATAAGACAAGGCTGTCCACTCTCTATTCAATATAGTACTTGAAGTTCTAGTTAGAGCAATAAGACAACTAAAGCAGATAATGGGAATACAAATTGGAAAGGAAGAAGCCAAAATATTGTTATTTTCAGATGAAATGATAGTATACATAAGCAACCAAAAAAAACATCTACCAGGTAACTCCTTCAGTTGATAAACACCTTCAGTGAAGTGGCTAGATATAAGATTAAAACAAAAAAACAAAAGTAGCCCTGCTATGTACAGAGGACAAACAGATTGAGAAACAAATCAGGGAAACAACACCCTTCACAATAGCCACAAATAATATAAAGTATCTTGCGATAATTCTCACCAAGAAAGTGAAAGACCTATATAATAAAAGCTTCAAGTCTTTGAAGGAAATTGAAGAAAATGTCAGAAGGTGGAAAGATCTCCCATATTCATGGATTAATAGGATTAGCATAGTAAAAATGGCCATCCTACCAAAAGCAATTTACAAATTCAATGCAATCTCCATCAAATTCCAGCCCAATTCTTTATAAACCTTGAAATAACAATACTCAACTTCATATGGAAAAACAAAAAGCCCAAGATAGTTAAAACAATCCTATACAATTAAAGAATATTTGAGAACATTTGGAAGTATCACCATCCCTGATTTCAAGCTGTAATAATAATATAAAAAAAAAAAAAACACTTGGTATTGGCATAAAAAGAGACACGCTGACTCATTGAATCAAAATGAAGACACAGATGTAAATCCACACACCTATGGACTGTAATTGATTTTTAAGTAGAACATGAGACCCTTAATCTAAGGGACATGGGTTCGAGCTCCACATTGGGTGCAATGTGTAACAGATTTTTCTTTGGACCACCAGCTCACAAAAAAACTTAATTATAAAAGATTAGCCTTAGCTTAGGCTTGTTTCTTAGGCTTAGCTTAGGCTCTTTTAACTTAAATTAACCCATTTGTATTAATCTACATGCTGCCATTTGACTCATTGCTTTTCCTTATATTCCTTCATGTCTTGTTTCCTCTCCATATCCTCTGACATCATCCCACACCAGATTCATCTCCTCTTCTTTTCTCTCTTCCCAGAAGTCCTGTCTATCCTGTTACTGTATAGCTATTGGCCAAACAGTTCTTTTTTAAACCAATCAAAAGGCATCTTGGCAAAGATATACCTTCACAGTATACAAAAGTGTTTTTCCAAAACAATGGACACGGTTTTTCAAAAAGAAGGCAGAAAAATAAAATGGGGGAAAGAAAGCTTCTTCAATAAATGGTGCTGGTTTAACTGGAAGTCTACATGAAGAAGAATATAAATAAATCCATATCTATCACCCTATACAAAATGCAAGTCCAAGTGGATCAAGACCTCAACATAAAATTAGATCCACTTTCTGAACCTGAAAGAACAGAAAGTGGGAAATAGACTTGAATGCATTGGCACAGGAGTGAACTTCCTAATCAGAATACCAATAGCACAGACATTAAGATCAATAACTAATAAATGGGACCTCATGAAACTGAAAATCCTCTGTAAGGATAATGGCACTGTCAATAGGACCAAAAGGCAGCCCACAGAATGAAAAAAGATCTTCTCCAACCCCAAATCTGACACAGACACCAAGAGTCAGTTGAAGGCAAACAACAAACTCATTTATTTAATAACAGAGGCCTTATATATCCTCCTCCCAGCACCCAAGCTGTGTTCCAATCTAGTGGCATTGTGTGGTCATCCCTCATTGACTGGACATGATCAGGAACTCTGACAGCACCTGTTGCTAGGCCCTCAGGCAGACTTCAGGTTGTCTCAGAAGGAAGTACATTATATGCATGCCTTGGCAACTGGTTTTAGCCAATTTCCTAGACCCTATGGGCCTTTCCAATCATACTATATAAAAATTCAAGAAACTAGATATCAAGAAACTCAATAATCCAATTAAAAATGGGGTACAAACATATAATAGCCACCCCTACTAGGTGTGATTATATATGCAAAACTGTAAGCCATTATCTTATTTAGGCCATTGTGAGTGTTGCCGTCCCTGGACTGGTGGTCCTGGGTTCTATAAGAAAGCAGGTTGATCAACTCATGTGAAACAAGCAAGTAAACAATACTCTTCCATGGCCTTTACATCAATGCCTGCCTTCAGGTTTCTGCCCTGTGTGAATTCCTGTCTTGACTTCCTTCATGATAAACAGTGATGTGAAAGCATAAGCCAAATAAACTTTTTCCTACTTCCTCCTGGGTGTGTGTGTGTGTGTGTGTGTGTGTGTGTGAGAGAGAGAGAGAGAGAGAGAGAGAGAGAGAGAGAGAGAGAGAGAGAGAGAGAGAGAGAGAGACCTAAACAAAGAATTCTCAACAGTGGAAACACAAATGGCTGAGAAACATTTTTAAAAAATGGTCAATATCATTAGCCATCAGGCAAACACAAATCAAAATGACTGAGATTCCATCTTCCTGTCAGAATGGGTCAGACAAAAAAAAAAAAAAAAAAAAAAAAGAACCACAAGTGAAAGTTTATGCTGGAGGAGATATGGAGCAAGGGGAACACTCCATTGCTGGTGGGAGTGCAAACTTGTATAACCACTTTAGAAATCAATATGGTGGTTTCTCAGAAAATTGGGAATAGGTCTACCTCAAAACCTAACTATAACACTTCTGGGTATTTACTCAAAGGATGCTACATCCTATCACAAAGACACTTGCTCAACTATGTTCATAGCAGTTTTATTTGTAATAGCCAGAACCTGGAAATAATCAAGATGTTTTTCAACTGAAGAATGGATAAAGAAAATGTGGTACATTTTCACATTGGAGTATTATTCATCTGTTAAAAGCAATAACATCACGAAATTTGCAGGCATATGTATAGAACATTAAAAAAAAAATTCTGTGTGAGGTAATCAAGACCCAGGAAGATAAACATGATGTATACTCACTTATAAGTGGATATTAGCCATAAAGTAAAAAATAATCATGCTAAAGTCCACAAACTTAGAGAGATAAGTAACAAGGAAGGCTTAAGGAGGGACAAAGGATATCCCTGGAAAGAGAAAAAAAGAACAGATTTCACAGCTGGCCTAGGGGGTGGGTGGGGTTAGGAACAGGAGAGATTAACTGGGAGAGGAGGGAGAAAATACTGAGAAAAACAACTTTCCAGTTGGGAGGAGGGCATTTTTGGGGAAAGGTGAAAACTTAGTCCAATGGAAACTCCATAGAATCTATGAGAATAACCCTAACAAAGACTCCTAGTAATGCTATGGTTGAATATTTTGGTGTTCTTGTGGGATTCCTAACAGTGGGAGCAGGATGCTAAGTTGCTGACCCTTTACCTACTTATGGGACTCTTTTCCTCCTACTGAAATGCCTCCTTCAGCCTAGATGTGATGGTATGTGCCTAGTCTTATTGTACCATATTATGCCAAGTTTGGTTGGTGTCCCTAGGAGGTCTGCTCTTTTCTAAGGAAAGTTGGAGATGGTGTGGATCTGGCAGAGAGAAGAGATGGGGAAAGAGATTGGGGGAAGGGGAGGGAGGGGGAAACTGAAGTTGGGGCATAATATATGAGAGAAGAAGAGAAATTAAAAAGAGAAAAGAAAAGTCTGGTATCCTTAGCCATCACAGAAATGCAAAAAAATAAAAATAAAAAAATAAAAGAATGTTAATTTTCCCCACTTGAGATTCTTACCAGAAAACCATGCAAGACAGTTCACTTTGGAGGGTGAGTGGATTCTCAAAGGCAGTTCCATACTTTGATTTGGAAAAGAAACACACTGTTATATTACTATGAACTATGAACTATATAGGAAAAAATTGGATATATTTGCCTTTGAAGCATGAAACATTGTGGTATCTTAGTGGGAACTTTCTGATTTAATTGGTTTTAGATTCTAGAAGGAGAGCTATTTATATATGCTATATTTGTACAGAAAAAAAAATGTTATAATAAATAGTATAACTGAAAAAATGAATACATAATGACCTTGTGCTAAAGGTATGTGCAACAAGTATTGTATTTGGTAGGAAGATTATTTCAAAAACGAGCTGCTATAAATACATTGTAAGGTGGTTAGATGAATCATTCAGGGCATTAAGATACTATTCCATGGGTTTTCTCCAACATATCAGACAATGTGTGTCATGACTGTTTCCAAATGATTTATATGAGAAAAGGAAGAAACTGTCAGAATTTTACTTCATTGAAAAGGTTTTATGTGAAACTAGGGTGTAGGTCAGTGGTAGAGTGCTTGCTTAGAATAGACAAGGTCCTGAAAAGATTTAATACTTAATATGTGAAGTATTCATCACACTTGTTAAAACACTAAGGGCATCAATAAATCCCTGATGGTAATTCTTTTTCTTTATGCAGTTAGTCTGAAATGTTATATTTGTACAAGTATTTTAAAGAAGTAGCATTCCTGACATTTAGGATCAAGAAAGATGATGGTAGGCAATGTGAACTAAATCATGTCCATCATGTGCAATCTCTTGGCTTGAGATACCCCCCAATTCACATAATTGCTGCTTAAAATAAAAATTGATAATACTTCAAAAAAGGCACACTCCAAACTACAATATAGATAGATAAAAAAGTAAAAAAATGGGAAAAGGTTTATTATGCAAGAACTAATACAAGTATGATTGTGGTAGCTATACTGAAAAGAAAGAAACTGGATAAGAGATTAAGAACATTGACTGCTCTTTCAGAGGTTCTGAGTTCAATTCCCAGCAACTGCATAGTGGCTCACAACTACCTGTAATGAGATCTGATTCCCTTTTCTGGTGTGCAGGCATACTTGTAGACAGAACACTATGTACAAAATAAATAAATAAAACTTAAAAAAGAAAGAAACTAGAATTAAAATCAAAAGATAATATTTTAGAAAATAAACAATAATTTACATGGAGAAGAGAACCCAACATAAAATCAAATCAGATAGAAAAATTAGAGCATTATTTACACACAATTAGTAAACAAAAATTTAAAACATGTAAAACTCAAATAACAAAACAAAGGAGAAGCAGAGTAATCAATGATCAAAGTGAGGGCTTTTATGCTATTTTCTAATAATTGTTAAAATAAATAAATGGTAAGACTATATACATGTACATAAATAAATATCAATGAACTGGCATAGAAAAAATCCTATTCCATAACCATAAAGCACATGGATTCTCCATGTATCTTTTAAAATATGTGAAAATGTATATTCCACTAGATCAGAAAGCTATTACTAATGAGTCAGAGTGTGTTTTAGTCAGTGTTCTATTGCTGTGAAGAGACACTATGACCAAGGCAATTCTTATGAAAAAAGCATTTAATTGTTGGCTTGCTTATAGTTTCAAGTGTTTAGTCCATTATCCTCGTCATGGGAAGTATGGAGGCATGCAGGCAGGTGCTGGAATAGTAGCTGTGAGCTATATCCTGCCATAGGCAGAGAAAGCAAGACATTGGCCTAGTGTGGGCTTTTGAAGCCTCAAAGCCTGCCCCAAGTAACACACTTTCACCAATAAGATCATACCTCCTAATCCTTTTCAAATAGTGCCACTCTCAATTATGTGCCACAATAACTTTACTATTTATAGCTTTTGGGATTTGTGTATATTTTGTCAAACAGACTTTCAATAAAACTATACTATTCCAACTCAAAATGGTTAACTATAAATTCCTACAAATTACATTAATTCAAAAGTTTTACAATCCATATTCTAGGTATTTTTTTCATATTAGTTTACATACTGATTTCAGTTGTCTTCAGGGAAATTGAAACTGCTTTCCAATGTTTGTGACATTGGTATCAATGAATCTATAATCTGTTGCTTATATTTATAAAAATTAAAATGCAAATTATAAAAACTCAAATGCAAAGCTAATATGGAATGACTAAGCTTCAAATATATGAGCCTATGGGGGCCATTCTCATTTGAACCACCACATTCCACTCCATGGTCCCCATAGACTTATAGCCATGATATAATAAAAAATTCACTCAGTCAAATTCAAAAGTCCCCATAGTTTATCACAGTCTAAACACTATTTAAAAGTCCAAAGTTCAGTCTCTTCTGAGACTCATGGCAATCTCCTGACTGTAACTTCTGTAAAATCAAAATAAAAAAGCAGATCATATACATCAGACAGAAAGAGAGGGAGGGAGAGAGAGAGAAAGGAAGAAGTGATTAATTTAGAATGGGTTTTCTGACCACAGTGAAAAGAAGTCCAAATAAATATCCAAGACATATTGAGAAAATTCAAATTACTTGAAAAATGATGAATTTCAAAATAACCCAAGAGTGAAAAGGATATCAAATGGAAATTAGAAAGTTAGCATTGTTAAGTTTAAGCTGAATAATAATGAACATGCAGCATGTTAAGACTTGTGATGAAATTGTAGAGATCTGATTGATTATAATGATATTTATAACTTTAAATGAATATATTAAAAATAATAACCTGAAATTTATTCATAGAATACTTATCTCAAGAAAATAAATGAAATGTCCAAGAAAATAGGATATCAGAAATAGCAAATGTAAAAATGAAAGGAACAATAAAAATGAACACAATTTTTAAAGAATGATTTTACATTTGTGTATGTGTGTGTGTGCCTCCACACGCACACACGTGTGCACATGTCTATGCCACTATGTACATGAGGAGGCCAGAGAACAATCTTCAGGAATCTGTTCTCTCCCACCAACATGTGAGTTCTGGGAATGAAACTCAGGTCCTCAGGCTTAGCAGCAAACAACTTTACCATCTGACACATCTCCCTGCCCCAAATTAAATATTTGAATACAGATATTATTCACCTCTGATAGATTTATATCCTGATAATTCCATTGATAGTTTAAAATAAATAAAAAACACATTTGGTACACCTAACTTCCAAATGTCACAGTGTACCCTATATTACAGTAAGCACACAGTAAAGTCACATTAGGACACAGTTAGGCAAAATCATCTAGCAGAGTGCTTATCTTACAGCAAAATATTTAGCATTTCATGGTTGTTGTTAAGTATTGTACTTTTAAGTAGAAATCAGAATGGCTGTATGAATGTTCCCCATTATTATAGCAACTGAGAACATGTTGGCCTGAAAGATGTGTGAAGCATTGAATTAAATTAGTTGCTGGATGATGGAGGTATTCAACAATGGGTACATCCATCAGTGACCAGTAGCTGCATTTGCTGCCCATGCCCAGCTTCTTAAGCACAAATCACTATCCAGGAAACAGATCAAATAGCAAAAATACATGTTGGTACCATCATTAAATGAAAACAACAAAAGCCAAGCTATAAATTGGGGGAAATTGCTATAGTTAAGGTAAATGATTAAAGGTGGCCTCTAAAATAAAAATAGAAAAAGAATAAACTAATCAAAACTTTTTGAATATACAAATGAATATACAAATCACCAGTTTGGAGAATTAAGAAAAAAACTATATGGAGATCATACATTTATAAAAGGATAAAATGAATACTTATATAAATAAATCTGAAACTATATAAGAAACTGAAAGGAATATTATAGAAAGCATAATTTGCAACCCATGAAGAACAAATAAAAATGCAAATATTTTTATGGATTAAAAAATGTAATTTGAACAAATATTCTTGATTCAAGGAACTTTACCAGTAAAATGCCATCTGACTCAAACTTAGAACAAAAAAGAAAAAGAGATATTCTCAACTGCTTTTTAAGGCCACAATAAACTTAGAACCATTTTACTTTCTAACAAAATGTCAAGTCAACCCTAAAAGCTATAGAAGAAACAGGGCTTCAGAACTAAGTTAAGTTCATCTCATAATTTCAATGTGGAGATATATTTAAAAGTCAAATAGGGCTCTAGGAAGATGTAACAGATGTAGTCTTCTATATTCTTCCTTGTAAGTATAATTAAAACTCTACACATTATCTGTATGACAAAAATAAGAAAAATTTCAAAAGCCAGGATCTCAGGACCCAAGGAATGCTATAAGTCTGATTGCTTAAATTTCCTCTGTTTTTTTATAGGTCCCATAACTGCAGCTGAATAAAAGAGCAATCTAAACATCGCAATAGACATTCTCATTCTCATTCTCATTCTCTCTCTCTCTCTCTCTCTCTCTCTCTCTCTCTCTCTCTCTCTCTCTCAAAAGTCCGGTACCTCTAAGCAAAAGAAAATGAAAGGAACAGTGCAGCAAGGAAAAGAGTTGTAAACAATCCACATATGAGGATGGATCATAAAACTACTACTCAGTATGGACAGTTTTAGACCCATCAGGCAGTAATACAGACCTGCCACTCCTGCTGGTGAAGGATACACAGAGAGCTCAGATTCCCACCATCACCCAAACATTATGAAGGCTTCTCAATCACTGACATAATATAAAAACAGATAATGGAGGACAAAACATCCAAGGTTGAGTATGTAACAATAAACAGCAAACCCAACAAAAGGAAATAGCAATACTAAATCTACACGTACTGAACATATGAAAAATATGACATACAGAGAAAGCTGGAAAGAAAACAACGAATCATCCAAATACTTCTGTCTCAAACACAGACAGAAAACTAGAAATAGGTTCAGCAAGGGAGAAATCAATAGATCTAACAATTAATATGGGCTAATCAACATTCATCAGACATTCCACTAACCAGGAAAATGCACATTAGATTTTAAGTACTCACAGAATGTATATCAGGATAGAAATTGTCTTTGAACCTAGAAGAAAACTCAAACAATTTGAAAGTTCTTAAATCATATAGAATGTTTCCTCTGACACAACATACTTGAACTGAAAGCCTATAATAGAAAAATAAGATGGAAATGTCTAAAAATTTGGGAAATAAAACACTTTAACTAGCTGACATATAGTCCTCAACATGGTGACACATACTTGTAACTCTAGCACTCAGAAGAGTTGAGATAATAAAATGATGAGATGAAGACCCATCTTGGAGGCAAAGTAACCCTGTCTCAAAAACAGGGACACAAAGCAAAAGAAATGATGTATAAGAGTGGCAGTGAAAAATGTTAATGCATTGAAATAGATAAAAAAAATAAAATACAACAAAGCACTAGTATGTGGGACACACATGCACTTTCCCTGTATGGCTATATGTTCCCATGGAAGCCAGAGATCAGTCTTGGGTGTCATTCCTCAGGATGCTATCCACTCCATTGAGATATAGTCTCACTTTTAAAAGGACATCACTTGTGTCAGTTAACATATTAAAGAAACCCAAGAGAGAGCATCAAATTGTATCAATGTCCCATTAATGAATGAAGACAGAAACTTCCTCTTTGATTAGTCTAACCAAGAGCAAGCCCGAATTTGAATTCTCTACTTCTCCCCCTGTGTCTTCCATCTGTCTTGTGCCTGTCTGTTGTCTGTTGTATCTAATATATGTCACTGTTTTCTGAACACACACACACACACACACACACACACACACACACACACACACACACAATTCTGGATCATTGTATGGAAAGCACATAAGTGAAAATTCAAGCTATGCAGTAGCTTAGGTTATAAAAGCCGATTACATAGAAAAATCCAAGGCATAGTACGTTTTGGCTACATTGTTCTCTTGTAGGCAGATTAAATTAAATACAGTAGGCCAGTGGGCTAAATATGTATTAAGTGCTCTCTGTGCATACTATTTATTTGGCTACAAGGCCTGGCAAAATTCATGTTCTTTGGAATCAAGAGATACTTTCAGAAAACTGTGTGACCACACTCATTGTGTGCCTGTTCCTGCCTGCATCCAAGCTAATGCTAAGCTTATAAATAACCGCAGTTCTAGCTTAAAAACAAAGAAACAAACAAACAAAGGATAAAACAAAGCATGAGTTCTCAGAAACAAACTTAGGTCCTCTTGTTCATATAACGTCACTTTGGAAATGAAGCTACCACAGCTCCACATAATAAAATCTGTAGGATAGAGCTAAGGCAGGGCTTAGAGTAAAGTGCATAGTCCTATCTTTGGACAATAGAAAATAAGAAATCCTTTCAATCAGCAATATGAGGTTTCATCCCAAGAAGGTAGATAAAGAGAAAAGGAGCCAAAGCTTGATCAAGGAAAGCAATATGGATAAGACCTGAAATCAAAGAAATGGAAAACTGCAGGGAGACATCTGTGAGAGATGGAACTAATGTTTAAAAGACACCAGCAAAGCCAGGTGTACTTTAACAGGACTGACAAATAATATCAATTGGGGGGGGGAGATCGAGTATTATACAACCTCTACAGAAAATACTAGAAATAATATTTTCTGATATTCAATTCAAAGTCGAAAACAAAACTGTAAACTTGTGTACTGCATACAGACACAAAGCCATCAAAAAATAATAAGCAGAATTCAGCAACATATAAAACAAACCCAGCTGATAGATGGATCCTTATTTCAAGCTTGCAGTTATTTGCTCTAACAATCTTATTCAGCATCATGGTCAAAGCTCTAGTCACCCAAATTCACATGCACATACTTACACAGAGACACAAACATAATAAAAATAAATTAAAATATTTAAAGTTGTTCAATCACCAATAATCTATAAAATATAAATGCTGTGCAGTTTCATGCCTTCCTGAATATACTGCTAACAATCTTAAGGGACCAGGTGTTTGACAGGAACAAGAGACCCAAAAATTCATGCACAAATAATCTAGTGAAAATACTCTAGAAACTAGAGTATTCATGTGACATTGAGGCTATTAATACCTGCAGGTTAAGACATTTCATTGCTAGAAGTATTTACCTTGAAGAACTTCCATTCAAAAAGCCATGTGAACAGTGAAAAGTGTTGATTATGGCTTCATACTTTTCCAAGGAGTTCTAGGATAATGGCTTATTTGATAGTGTTTGTTCAACAAGCAAGGCCACCTGACTCTGGGTACTGAACATACACATAACATCTAGGCATTATAGCATATACCTTTGATCCCAGGACTGAGGAGGTAGAGACAGCTAGATGCCTGTGTATATGTACATGCATATGCATGTTAAAGGACATAACTTCAATGAAAATGAATCTGTCTGTTGGGTATGGTATATTCTCCTGATGGAATATGATATGTGTAGCAATTGAAATGAATGAATTTCAATTATTTTTGTTTGCATGAATGCCTATAATCATTAAAAATAAAACAACACCCAGAGAGAAAAACTATTCACCTGAACTTTCAAGCCAAACTGTACTTACATATTTTTCTTTATAGTGGACAGATATATGTTATGAAAGAATTCAAACATACATGGGAACAAGGGCTATTACTGAGAAGGATATAAGAATAAGTGGGTTTTCAGGCATATTGTTAATTGTATATTCTCTTAAAGAGGGAATGAAAAATGAAGAGGAGTGAAATTTGAAGTCAGTAGCAGCTGACGAACATCTGTTCATTCTAGCTAGTATCTACATACATATTTAGTTTGCTGTTTTCTCTAGATTTTCATTTGTTATCAACAGTTCCTTAAAAAAGCAGCATATGGTCTGTGAGATAACTCAGCACTAAAAATACTCAAGTATATAGTTTAAAGAGCATGTGCACAATTAGAAGTCACAATACACCTGAGAATGTATTAATCAAGTTTGAAGATTCCCCATAGATAGCTTCCCAAGCCCAGTATAATATACATAACAGAATATAAAGATTTTGATACAAATTCAAAGGGTTTTTTCTAATCAAAGAAAATCATATAGAAATTCAATTTGTCCTTAACTTTTCCAAATTCATCAGCCCTCTTCATAAAACTAAACAAACACAATAAATGAAATTAGTACATTTCCCCCTTAACATCCCATCAATTGCCACTCACTTTTGAAAAGTAAAATTCTGCTTGCATGGCTCTCCATAGAGATTGCAGCCAACATTAGATACCACTAATCACTGCCTTGCTGCAAGAATTTCTTATGGTAATTACTTGCAGGTAAATTTATCAATGTATTTAGCCATCTGTTATAATTTAAGTTAAATTCAAATAAATACCTGTAACATATTAATACATGTTCACTCAAAGTAGAAGTACAAACAGCACAATCTCTTATTGAAGCAGGGTACTTCAAAGCTAGGTTCCCACTCACCTCTCCAGAGAAAGCACACCGCTACCAATTCTGAGCAGGCATTCTCAATCTCAGAAGTATTGACACAGCCAGATGAGATAATTATTTGTTTGGGGCTGTTCTGGGGATTAGTAGCAGCCTCGGATTCTAATACCTAGTTGCCATTAGCACTTTACTTGTCCCAACCTGAGACAACAAAAATGTTTCTAAACATTGACAAATATCTTCTCAACGCAGAAGAGTTCCTACTTCAGAACGACTACTAAACTATATCATTTGAGACCTTTTATAATGAGGTCATACAGAGGACTTCATGTATAAATAAAACATACATGGATTCATATAAATGGCTTTAAATATAAATAATAGAGTACTACATAGATTATTGTACATTTTGATTTCTTTCAGTTAATAGTAATTTGTAAACATGTTTCATCAATAATGGCTTCTTGTTTGCTATTATTATTTTTATTTTTCTGTTGCTGTTGTTTGTTTGTTTTAAATTCTTCTGTCTTAGTATGATGAAACTGACTTGGGTACATTCATCCTGCCAAAAGAAATGTTTGACACTCTGCTGCCAATTGTGCCTTTCCAGTCTGCGTGGACATATACCTTCTATTACTACCAGGCAAAGTTAATATACACACACAAATATTTGTCTATGCCCCCAATAACTCTTTACATGTTTCCTGAATCATTCTTTCTCATATCCTCTCCTTTCTTATGGAAGAACCATAGTATCAAGATATAAACAGACCCTTCATTCAGTCATGTGGTGCCAAGAATGGTTTGTTCTCTTTCCTTGGGCACTTTAAAGCTAGGCATTATTGCAGTTATAAATCACCCATTTACAGACTCATTTTCCCTGAAAGGGCCTAGGATCCTGTCAGGTGCCCTGTATTTGAGAAATATTGGTCTAGAAATTGTGTGGCAGAGTGCTAAAGATTCCAGGTCAGGCATGAGAAGTTCCCTGTCCTTCTCTCATTCATCCCAGTATCTTCTCTCCACCCTGAGCCTCAGTTTCTCCATCAGCATGACAGGATCTGAGTAAGACTGCTTTTTAGCAATTCTCAGCAGGATGCTATGAAGGTTCAGAACCAAAAGTTTTGCATAGATTTTAATCAGTTGTCTGTAAATTACCATATTGAGTGTTCCTTAGTCATTTTGTATTGAAAAAGCAGAGGTGGAGGCTAGAGCAGTTTACTGTGCCATTCCATCACAGACTTTGGTGATGAAACCATAAATAAAGTTTATAGTGGTTTATCTGTAAATGTCAACAAAATTTTGTCTCAATTCAACTTAGCCTTTGTCACTACTAACAATAATTATTCAAGATGTACAATATTCTTTATTCATAACCCACTTCTCTAAACATAAAGTAATTTAATGTTTTAATGGCCCAATTTACTCTTTTCTTAGGTGAACAAAGACATACCTTTGGTCTGAATTAGGTAAACAAATATTCTGTAAATCATTTTGTGAATAGCAGGGATACAACTTTGAGAAATATTTGATTACACTGTGTAAAGTTATGTCACTGTGAGAGCTTACTGGCGGGACAGAAAATGACTAGTTATATAGGTGCCCAATGTGGGGCCTTGAATATCCACTTAGGGCCTGAGAAAGCGGTCCCTCAGTGATGCTTGGTATACAGAAGTCTGGCACTTTTAAGAGACCCTGCTGTATAGCCAGATACTTGAGCAGCTGGCACTTGGTATAAACTTTTCCTTCAGGCAGACACAATACATTCTCAGATTTGGGACAGGTAAATGCGGCTCTGGAGTTGGTACCCACCAACATGAGACGAGGCTCTCATGGAATGGAGTCAGGACAGAGCCAGTGAACTACATGATAACAGTTTAAGATTTGTCTCATGGTCAAAGAAAGCTGTAGACACACAGTAAAGTGGTCCAGACTGAGAAAACATTTAAACAGATACAGCAGAAAATGGGTGAAGAAAGTCATAGAAAAAATAGTTCAAAAATAATAAAGTATTTAAAGAGAGAGAAGTAATATAAAAAAAATAAGCCATGTAAAGATGGGAAATATACAAGGTGTCTACATCCTGTATGGTACTTTGTTAACTTTATTTTTTTTAAGTTAATGTACGAAAAAAAAAAAAACCCAATAGCTGCTGAGAGACAAGGGATTATGGAAATTGCTAAATGAAATCAACCAATATATTTTAAAAAATATCTTAACTTCAAAATAGAAGTCATAAAATATGTTGCAATGAGGAGGTCATGCCTTTGTTTCCATAGGAAACAAAAAGTTATGGTTCTCTTCAAAATTAATGAAGATCAAGGGGAGACATCTTGAAAATCTTGGCTACAGTCATAAAGGGAAAAAAACAAAAAAGACTATAGGACAGATGACATGTATATTGATCCCTTTTCTATGAGAATGGCTCTGAGACTGAATGAGACATGATAAATCTTGTTGGCTATGGAGTCCTCTGACAGTTTGGTTATATAGTCCAAACAGACTTATAGAGTTGACAGACGCCTTTTACCTTTTCAAACATAGAAAAAAAGAAAAAAATATCTTTAGCTGACTTGTGCATACCACACATTCCATATTTATGTTAAGTTAGATATGTATGTTGCCTTTAAAAGTTTGTGTATTTTCAGAACAAAAGGACTAGACACTATAGTGATATTTTATTTGTACTAAAATGTGATTTGTATGTTAATAAATAAACTAGCCCAGTGGTCAGAGCTATTAGAGCCATAGCAAAAGCTGGGAGGTGGTGGTGCATGCCTTTAATCCCAGCACCTGGTAGGCAGAGCTAGGTAGATCTCTGTGTGTTCAAGGATACAGCCAGCATTGGAGACACATGCCTTTAATCTCAATACCAACCATAGAAGACCCAGAGGTCTGTACAGATAGGCAGTGATGAGGCAGTCATGTGGTTGGGTTTACAACCAATGAGAAGGCAGAACAGAAAGTCTATATAAAGACAAAAACACAGGAAGTAGGTCTCTTGGCTGAAGAGGCTAGCTGCAGCAGACTGGTAAGGCTCTTAGCTCTGATCTCTTGGCTTTCTTCTTTGCATTGGTTCTGTGTTTCTTATTTAATAAGACAGTTGATTACATCTACATTTGGTGCCCAACGTGACAAGAACCCATTAAAAACCACTTGGCTTGGCTTGGAGGCTGGTCCCGTTTCCCACCTGGGCGGCCCAGCTCCCTAGCTCGGGCCCAGGTCGGCTTGGTCTCAGGCCGGACTGACCATAGCCCCCAAGTGGTTACACACAGCTGTTGCTACTCATTTAAAGCCAGTGCTACAAACAACTCAGGCCTACCCTGCTGAACAGGGCACCTGCCTGTAAAGCCAACGCACATGGTCGGAGCTTAAGGAAGCCAGAATCCAGGCTTGACGCGGCTCAAGAGGGAACACATGGCTGGATTTAAGCATTTAGCCAGAACTTGTGGCTATGCTTTGTCTCTCTCTCTCTCTCTCTCTCTCTCTGTATTCACACCTCAGACACTAGGTGGCTGTTTTGAAATTTCCTCAGATTTCTACTGTACCATGTAGACTTGGTAAGTCAATTAAGATATCAAATATTTTAAAGGAAACTATTTAAAAGAGATTTTTTTTCACATTAAAATGGGTTTTATGTGTACATTGGAGGAAAATTGGGCTTTGTTTGAAATTTTAGGCAGTCTGACAATGGAACAACTATATAAGAAGATTAATATTGATGGAATTATGCAGTTTATTACTTTTCTTATCATCATTTTACTATTTAAAAAGATAGTCAATTTAAGTGCAAGGATAACAGTTTTAGAAAAACCTGTTTAACCTGTAAAAATGAATTATAGAGAAATTCAAATTCAGACAGAAGAAATTAACAGTGAAGTTGTTTGAAAATTGGATCATAAGGTTACAGAAAGAAAGCCTGTTTTCACACAATCACCCTTAATTTATCCGGTAGCCGTACAGCAGCTACCTGGTGAAGAGAATGGACAAAATACTTGGGTTCCAATTGAAATGTTAGACTTGCTAAGATTTAAGGAGGCAACAGCATCTTATGGCATGCATTCCCCATATGTGAAGCAAATGTTAAACTCCTGGTCAACATATAATAGGATTCTACCACAGGACTGGCAGGAGCTGGCACAGGCTGTTCTGGAACCTGGACAAAAACTCCAGTGGCAAATTTGGTTTAAAGAGGAGGCTAAAAATATAGAAAAAATGGAAGGATAAAGGAACACAAATCTTCCAGGATCAGCTTATTGGAGAAGGTCAATATGCTTCAGTACAAACACAATGTTTACATGATGTCCAAACCCTAATTCTATGTCAAACAGCAGCCTTGAATGCATGGGACAGAGTTGAGGAACCAGGGTAAAAAGAAACTGAGTCATTTACAAAGGTTATATAGGGCCCAAAAGAAACTTTCACAGATTTCTTACAAAGATTGACTTCAGCAGTAAAGAGAATGGTCCCAATTCAGAAGCCAGTCAGATAATAATTGAATCTTTGGCTTTTGAGAACGCAAATACAGCATGCAAGAGAATAATCAGGCCGTTAAAGGCAAGATCTGCACCCTTGGAAGATTGGATTAGAGATAAGGTTAATGTTGAGGCTCATGACCATGACAATATTTGGGTAGGAGAAGCAATTTCACATGGTTTGAGAAATGTTAGATGTTTTGGATGTGGAAAGCAAGGACATTTGAAAAGGGACTGTAAACAGATCATTCCTAGAAACAATGTTTCTTCAAGGAACAATGGCAACAGAATGCCCCTTCTTTCTGGAGTATGCAGAAGGTGTGGTAAGGGAAAACACTGGACCAACGAATGTAGACCAACAAAGGACAGACAGGGTAATCCTTTGCCTCAGTCTTCGGGAAACTCCCAGAGGGGCCTCAGACAGGCCCCCAGGGCAAATCCAGTTCAAACCTTTACTGCAGCCGTAGAGGAAACCCCTACTCGGAGCAATTAAATAACCAAATGCCTATTGGAATAAATCATGCTGGTCAGGATGATGAAACAGAGAGAATAAAAAATTCAGGAGAAAACATAAAGAAAATTTTTGGCAAACTTCTATTAATGAATAAAGACCAAAATTAACAATAAAAATAAATGGTGTTTTGTTGTCTGGTCTGGTAGACACAGGTGCAGATGTTACCATAATTGCACCAGAATTTTGGCATCCAACTTGGCCTCTTCAGGAGGTAAACGTTCAACTGTTAGAAATAGGGACATTATCTCGAGTGAAACAGAGTGCAAGATGGCTCTAATGTATAGGTCCAGAAGGACAGAGAGGAAAATTAAAACCATATGTGTCTAACATAGCTATGAACCTGTGGGGTCAAGACTTGTTGGAACAATGGAATACTCAGATTAACATCCCTCCAGTCTCAGAAACAAATCATAAACTAGCACATGTTTCTGAGAGAAATATTAGAAGGCATTATTCTGAGTGGTCACCAGCCATGCATATTATACAAGAACAGGGCACAACAACTGATGATCTTCCAAAGACACCAACAGCTCTACCTTTAAAATGGTTAACAGAGAAGCCTGTATGGATTCAGCAATGGCCTTTAACAACAGAGAAACTCCAGGCTTTAAAAGTGCTGGTAGCAGAACAGTTAAATGCTCAGCATATTGAAGAATCAACCAGCCCTTGGAATTCTCCTGTATTTGTTAAAAAGAAATCTGGTAAATGGAGAATGGTATAACAGACCTTAGAGCAATTAACAAAGTAATTCAGCCAATGGGTTCTCTACAATCTGGAATTCCTTTGCCTACTCTGTTACCAAAAGGATGGCCTCTCATAGTTATTGATTTAAAAGACTGTTTCTTTTCAATACCCTTACAAGAAAAAGATAGAGAAAGATTTGCTTTCACAGTGACTACTTATAATAATTCTTAACCAGTTAAAAGATTTCAATGGAGGGTCCTCCCACAGGAAATGTTGAATAGCCCAACTCCATGCCAATAATTTGTAACACAGCCATTGGAAGTTATACATAAAAATTTTCCTAAATCTATAATTTATCATTATATGGATGATATTTTACTAGCTGACTCAAATGCAGATACTTTAGAAAAAAATGTTTGAAGAAGTAAAGAAAATTTTGCCTTGCTGGGGATTACAACTTGCTCCTGAAAAGATACAAAGAGGAGATTCTATTAATTATTTAGGATATAAAATAGAGCTACAAAAAATTAGACCCCAAAAAGTGCAAATTAGAAGAGATAGATTACAGACTATTAATGACTTTCAAGGATTATTTGGAGACATTTCTCATCTATGAACTATTGTTAGGGTAAAAAAATGATGAGCTGAATAATTTGTTCAAAACCTTAGAAGGTGACAAGGACTTAAATAGTCCAAGAGAAGTATCACCTGAAGCCGAGAAAGAATTGGCCTCAGTAGAAAAGAAAGTACATAAAGATCACATGGATCATATTGATCCAAAGCTGGGTTGCATTTTGGTTATTTTACCTTCTAGGCATACTCCTACAGGAATATTAATGCAGAGGGAAGACATTATATTGGGATGGATACTTTTACCAAATAAACCAAATAAAGAAATCAAAACTTATGTGGAAAAAATCTCTGACTTGATTTGGAAAGGAAAATTGAGACTTTGTCAATTAGCAGGAATATACACAGCAGAAATTGTTGTACCTTTAACTAAGGTGGACATTGAAAAATTATGGATAGAAAGTGAACCTTGGCAAAGAGCTTGCAGTAATTTTTGGGGAGAAATTAACAGCAAATATCCCAAAATCAATAGAATTGTATCTGGAATTCGTACATTTTATACAGATGTCAGCAAACAAGGAAAGACAGGTTACAAATCAGAAAATTTAAATAAAGTGGTTCAAAGTCCTTATAATTCAGTTCAAAAATCAGAATTGTATGCTATTCTGTTGGTATTAATGTATCTTTCAGAACCTCTCAACATAGTAACTGACTTTCAGTATGCTGAAAGAGTAGTATTACATATTGAGACTGCAGAATTTATCCCTGATGCTTCAGAATTAACTTCACTATTTATTCAATTACAAGATACAATCAGGAAAAGGAATCATCCTTTATATATAACTCACATTCGATCCCATACTGGTCTGCCAGGCCCTCTAGAACAAGGCAATGATGAGACTAATAAATTATTGATAGGAAATGTGCTAGAGGCCTCAGAATTTCATAAAAATATCATGTCAATAGTAAAGGTATAAAAAAGGATTTTCCATAACCTGGCAACAAGCCAAAGAAATAGTAAAGAAATGTCCTACTTGTTCCTTCTACAATCAACCATTACCAGCGGGATGTAACCCAAAGGGTACTCAGAGGAATGAAATCTGGCAGATGGACGTGTTTCACTTTGCAGAATTTGGAAAACTGAACTATGTACCATACCATCGATACTTATTCAGGATTTCAATGGGCAACTGCTTTGAGTTCTGAAAAAGCTGATTCTGTAATCACTCATTTGCTAAAAGTTATGGCCATCATGGGTATACCTGCACAAATCAAAGCTGACAATGCTCCATCATATGTCTCTGTTAAAATGAAACAGTTTTTTGCTTATTACAATATAAAGCATATTATAGGCATACCACATAATCCTACAGGTCAAGCAGTTATAGAAAGATTAAACAGAACTCTAAAGGATATGCTAAATAAACAGAAAGGGGTAACAAAAACCACCAGAAATAGACTGCATAATGCTCTACTAACTTTGAATTTTCTTAATGCCAATGAGAAAGGAACAACAGCTGCAGAGAGACATTGGATAATAGAAAAAAACTACATAATTAAATCAGCCTATATACTTTAAGGATGTGCTGACCTCAGAATGGAAACCAGGGTATGTATTACATTTGGGGACAAGGTTTTACTTTCTTTTCTACAGGAGAAGATAAGCTGTGGGTACCATCAAAATTGATAAAGGTTCGATTTGAACAAGAGAGACCTCTTAATTAGAGGATGTGATAGTTCATCAACCAGCATGAACATCCAATTTAAACTAACTTATGCCAGTAACACATGCCTTTTCATTTAATCAGATAGTAACTTGCCAAAAAGGAACATCCCCAAAATTAGTCTTGGGGAAAGGTTTTTGTTTTTGTCTTTTAGGAGAATGAAGGTTAAGGAATCTGAAGAACACAGAACAAATGAGACAACTGAAGAAAAGGGACAAATCATCTATCCCAGAAAACACAGTCAAATGGTATATGGGTATATCATCTGAAAAATTTTATAAGTCTTCCTAAATGTTTGTTTCTGCTCTTTTCTAAAGAAATTTAACACAATATGTTTTCTTGTAGTCCCAGTTCAATTAAAATTTAAAGCTGACTTTGGAGTTGGAGAATGGCTCTCTCCTTTAAACTTAAGCATGTTGTTAAAAGGAAAATGCAAACTCCCTGTATCATGTCATAAGAAAAGAGCCATCCTCTGCTATGGGACAGGAGAAAAACCAAATTAATTAAGGGACTATTCTATTACTAATCTCCGACTCTTTGATTCTATTCTGATTCTTTAAGCTTTTCTTAAAGTATGAATTTTATATCAAAATTTACAAGATTAATATAGATATATAGATAGATATACATTTTAAACTTTGTTAAGATATGAATGGTCATGTAGAGTACTAATTCTAGAAAGAAAAAAGGCTTCAATTACCTGCATATAGATGTCTTTGTGTTCGAGTCTCTTATCAGTTTTCTGCAGGAAATCACGGCCAGGCCTAACATCAACTAAAGTCTCCAGAAAGAAGATATGGCCCCACAACAACAACAATTCCATATGGACAATAATAATATCACTAAGCTGACAAACATCATCTACAGATCAGCTTTGAACTACAAAGTGCTCAGAGCAATTTTGAGATGGCTAGCTGAGATGATCCAGTCTCAAAGACTACTTGAATAAGGACTTGAGATAAACCCTGAACTTTGGCATGATACACAGACTGGATAACGAAGGATATAGTTACCTTTCCTAGAATGTGACAATTAACCTAAAATTTTTCTTTTCACGATAAAGATACCTTCACCCATTCCCAGCAGGAAGCACTTTTAAGAATACCACGCCCACATTCCCAAAGATGTGGTGTGGGGCGGGTGGTTTTTTCGTCTTTTTAATGAGTTTTGGGTCTGGGATAATTTCCATTGTTTAGGGGGGTTGGTTACAAATTGTTGTCAAGGGTTAGGAAAAAGGCTAAGCAAAGGAAATTAGATTTAAGATTCTCGTTTAAGAAAAGAAAAGAAAAAGACAATTACTAGTTTTAAATACTTTACATTGGATTGGATTGTTTTATATTGTATACAAATTATATACATTGAAGTTGATATTGTTAGAAAATTCTATATGTATATTTCTAATTGTGCTTATACCATTCATTTAACAATGTAATGCCATTTTCTGATCCTTGAATGTTATTATTACCAACTATTAGGATATAAAGAAGTGAATAGACATTATAATAGAACTTGTAGTAATATTAGTATGTTTTCAAAATTGAGCAGATATATTTTAGATATATTTTAGATAGACAGGTCATCTTCAAACCCTTCAGAGATCTACAGAATATGGCATTTAAAATGTTTTAATAACTTAGAAAAAATTTTCTTTTTTGTTATGACTATGAGACATGTTGGCTCCTGGCAGTACCAATCTACTTCAGAGAAAATATGGGCATTGAAGAAACTACATATGGAGTTAACTTTCATTGTGGCAAAAGTTAGCCACTGGATGACAAAGTATCCTCAAATCAACTGCTGACAAACAGGACACAAAACAAAGGACTACTGATTTTTGCCAAAACAAGTGTGGTTATGGCTTTATCAAAAGGCATCTTCTGAGGCAAAGACAATATGGTACCATCCCTGAAGTGGCCTTCACAATCCAGTAAAGGTACAGTGCCCTTTTCTTCGAAGGCAGCTGAACAGGCAATGGGCTGATGGCTTTTGATGTGCAATGGAACAGCAGCTGAAACAGTTATTCTTGAAGAGTAACTAAGCTCATGCCTCTCAATAGTAGACTGGCATTTAATAGAGGGATGTGAAGAAGAATGGGATGCTGAGATGAAGCCACATATACTCAGCCAAGAAGAATGGACAGCTAAATTTAAAAAAAATCAACAATTTCCAGAATTTAAAATCCTGAATCATGGCAGGACACTAGTAGAATTCAGGTGTTTCCGGTACATGGACTGCTCTCACCCAATGTGAGGTCGAACTATTGACCTTGTGTACATGTAACTTCACAAATGAGTCTGTCAAATACGCTAATCCTATAAGCTGAAGATGATGCCCCAACACTGTGGAGAAACCTCAGGTGACTGTACAGGCAGCTGGCTGTTTCTGTCAACTCACAATTTTTTTGGAAGCTGCTTGCATGCACTTCCTGTTTTTATTTTTTATTAGTAATATTATTTTCCTTCTTGGATCTCAGAGGAAGTTGAAGATTAGTTAGTTGTAGTTGAATATTAATTAGGATAGAAAGTGAATTAGACACATTTTGGACTTACCAAAATAGGATAGATAATGGAATTATTTTCTCTGAATTTGTCAAATACAAATGGACTAGACATTGTTTGGGTATTTATTACTTGTATATATTGTATATAGTTATTGTACTTTTGTATATAGTTTTTCTTATGTTAGTTATAACCCTTTTCCTTTTTTCTTTTTATTAAAATAGAAAATGGGAAATATAGTGATGTCTTATTTGTACTAAAATGTGATTTGTATGTTAATAAATAAAGTTGCCTGGGGGTCAGAGCTATTAGAGCCATAGCAAAAGCTGGGTATAGCAGGAATCTTAAAAGTTCTTATTAATAAAATCAAACCTGAGGCGAGTTATTGGGGTCCATGCTGGTAGATCAGAGAGACAGAACAAGCCACAGCTATCTCACCTCGCCTGATCCTCAGCTGGTCTTGTCTCCTCAGACTGGAGGCCTCTGAGTCCTCATCCGGAATGGGTCTCAGCTGAATTACTGCTCAAAAGCCTGAACGCTTAACCAGCCAAAATTTTCTAGTTTCTGGTCAGCACGCCTTATATATCTTTCTGCTTTCTACCACCACTCTCTGGGATTAAAGGCGTGTGTCACCATGCTTGGCTATTTCCAATGTGGCCTTGAACTCACAGAGATCCAGAGGGATTTCTATCTCTGGAATGCTAGGATTAAAGGTGTGAGTGCCACCATTTTCTAGCCTTTGTATCTAGTGGCTGTCTGTTCTCTGACCCCAGATAAATTTATTAGAGTACACAATATTTTGGGGAACACAATACCACCACAGCTGGGCATTTGTGGTGTACACCTTTAATCCCAGCACTTTGTATGCAGAGCTAGGTAGATCTCTGTGTGTTCAAGGATACAGCCAGCATTGGAGACACATGCCTTTAATCTCAATACCAACCATAGAAGACCTGGAGGTCTATACAGACAGGCAGCAACAAGGCAGTCATGTGTTTGGATTTACAACCAATGAGAAGGCAGAACAGAAAGTCTATATAAAGACAAAAACACAGGAAGTAGGTCTCTTGGCTGAAGAGGTTAGCTGCAGCAGATGGGTAAGGCTCTTAGCTCTGATCTCTTGGCTTTCTTCTTTGCATTGGTTCTGCGTTTCTTATTTAATAAGACTGTTGGTTACATCTACAAGACACCAATAAAGACAAGTAGCCCAAGTTATCCAGCCTCCAAGAAGGTCTCCATTGCAGTTTCCTCAAAAGTCTGCATCCCAGAATAATTTCAAAGCTGCTAGATGAAATGGTCCAGCCTCAAAAACTACTTCTGCTGGGATTTCAGATAAGTTCTACACTTTCCCATCACACAGTCACTAAACAAAAAGTAATACAGCTAGTTTTCCCAGGACTTAATTATTATCCCAATTTTCTCCGGGTCTCCCAAAACAGTTTCTCAGTCCCCCATGCTGTTGCCCCTAGGCAAAAGGAAGCAGTCTAGCGAACACAATACCCACATTCCCAAAAGGTGGAGTGGGTGGTTTTTGGTCATTTGGTGGGTTATGGATGTTTGTCATCAATTAGAGGGGTTGGTGACAAATTGTTACTGGTCATAGTCAGGGATAAAGTTAAACAAAGGAGATTAAATTCAAGAGTCTCTTTCTAAAGGGAAAAAGGGGGATATAATATAGAAATTATGAGATAAAAGGGTGGACAGCTGAGTTTACTTTTGAACAACAACTAGTCTCAAATATCGTACATTGGTATGGAATTTTGTATAATTATACAAATTTGGGGTGATATATTGTGTACCCTAATAAACTTGCATGAGGATCAGAGGACAAAGCCAGCCACTACATTAGACATAGAGGTCAGGCAATGGTGGCACACATCTTTAATGCCAGCACATGAAATCTCATGCCTTTGCTTGGGAAGCACACCTGCCTTTAATCCCAGGTAGTAATATGGCAGGGCAGAGCAAGGTATACAAAGTATGAGGAAACAGCAACTCCTTCTCTTTACGCTGAGGATTTTGTAGAGGTAAGAACTAGTGGTTGACTGTTCTGCTTCTTTGATCTTTCAGCTTTCACCCTGATTTCTGGCTTTGGGTTTTTGATTAAAAGACCATCTAAGATTTGAACAACATCTGGTGTCCAAGTTGTAGGGCATGAATTCATGAAAAAGCCACTTGCCTCTGGCCTTGCAGGCCCCAGCTCAGGCCCAACCGGCAAGCAGTTGGAGTCTCCTCCCAAATGGGCCAGAGTCCCTAACCCACTGGCTAAGTTTTTGTTGCAGCTTCTCTGCAGCAAAGTCCCCAGGCCAGCCTGAAAACATGTCAGAATTTGCTGTTTTTTCACATTCCCCCATGCAGACTGTTGGCTTTTTGGTTTGGCCCCTAGCCTGGTGGATTATGTCTTTCTCTGGCCCCTCTTTGGGCTGCTGCCACACTGTCATCTGAATCATCAGTGTCATGAGACTTGGTGAGTCAATTGTGATTTTTTAAAAGGAGGAATTAGTTAAAAGAAAGGTTTTTTTCCCACTTTAAAAAAATGTAAAATATTTTTCCAATGGAAGGAATTTGGTCTCTGTTTGATTTTACATTAAACAATCTGAAAATGGAACAATTAAATGAGAAGATAATGATAATGGGATAGATGTAATGTTAATTATAAATATTATATGTTTGATCATTTCTGTTTTATCATCTAAAACATTAGTTAATATGAATGCCAAGATAAAAGTTTTACAAAAACTTACTAAAACAGATCATAGAGATACTGAGACCTAGACAGAATAATTTAAAGAGGAACCAGTATCAATATTGCTTTATACAGTTACAGAGAAACAGCATAAGGCTTTCAAACAGCCAACCTTAATCTATCCAGTAACCTTACAGGAACTGCCAAATGATACATATACTCAAGGCTGTGTAAGAGCTGACTGTACTCCTATGCAAATGTTAGATTTGAGGAGATTCAAAAAAGCTATAGTGTCATATGTTATGCATGCCCCATTTGTGAAGCAGATGTTAAACTCATGGTCAATTTGTAATAGAATTATCCCTCAGCACTGGAGAGATTTTGTTACAGCTGTCTTAGAAGCTGGTCCCCAATTACAATGGAGGACATGATGGAAGGAAGAGGCAAAGACAATTGAGCAACGAGTTAGGGCTAGAGGTATGAAAATCTCCCAAGATCAACTTCTTGGAGAGGAGGATTATGCTAATATAAAAAGGTAATCTCTATATGATGACCACACCCTAGCTTTATGCAGAATGGCAGCCTTGAATGCTTGGGACAGAATTGAAGAAGTAGGAAAGAAAATTGAACCATTTACAAAAGTTATACAGGGAAAAAAAAAAACCACCTCGCTGATTTCTTACAAAGGCTGACTTCAACAGTAAAGAGAATTATACCAAATTCAGAAGCTAGATAATAATTGAATCTCTGGCTTTTGAAAATGCTAATGCATGATGCAAAGGGGTTATTAGGCCATTAAAGGCAAGATCAGCACCCTTGGAGGAATGGATCTGAGATACAATGAATAATGAATCTCAAGACCATGATGATACTTGGATAGGAGAGGTGATTTCCAGAGGTTTGAAGAAAAATAGTAATGTCAGATGTTTCAATTGCAGTAAACAAGATCACCTAAAAAGGGACTGTAAACAGGGTGTTCTTAGAAACAATGTTTTTTCAAGGAACAATGGCAACAGAGCACTCCTTCCTTCTGGATTATGTAGAAAGTATGGCAAAGGCAAACATTGGACTGACAAATGTAGATCAACAAGGGACAGACAAGATAGTCCTTTGCCTTTGACATTGGGAAACTCCCTGAGGACCCTCTCACAGGCCCCCATTACAAATTCAGGTTAGTTCTTTCCTGCCATCATAGAAGAAACCCCTTCCCAGAGCAGCTAAAGAACCTAATGCTCATTGTAAAGAACCATACTGCTCTAGATGATAGAACAGCTTTAGAAAATAAAACAAAAGTTTAAAGAGAAACCATAAATCAAAATTGATAAAGATTAGATTTGGAAACTTCCCAAAGTTAAGGTAGAGGAAGGGTTTTGTTTTTGCCATTCAGGAAAATGAAGCATCCAGCCAAAGAATCTGAAGGACACTGAACAAATGAGATGGCTGAAGAAAAAGGACAAATCATCCAGAAAAAATGTCCCACAAAAAAGATCTTCTGCAGTGAACAATGACCATGCCTAACAGTGACCTTTGAAGTCTCCAGAAAAAATGATGGAGCCCCACAATAATTCCATTAGGACAATGATAATGCCATTAAGCTGACAAACACCATCCAAAGGTTGACTTTGGACTATGAACTGCTCAGAACAATTTCAGGATGTCGAGCTGAGATGATCCAGTCTCAAAGACTACTCAAGCAAGGACTTGAGACAAGCCCTGCACTTTCTCATTATGCAGAGACTGGGCAAATGTTATGGCTAACTCTCCAGGACTTGATAATTAACCCAAAAATTTTCTTTTCAGGATTCCCTAAAAATGCCCACACAGCAGGAAGTAATTTTAAGAATAATACACCCACAATCCCAAGAGGTAATGTGGGTGGTTTTTTTGGTCATTCAATGGGTTATGGAAAATTGTCATTATTTAGGATGGTTGGTTACAAGTTGTTAATTGATAATGGTCCAAAACAGAGAGAGAAATGGGTTAAACAGAGGAGATTAGATTTAGGGTTCTTGTTTGGAAAAAAGAAAAAGAAAAAGAAAAAAGGAGGATATAGATTTAAATAAAAGATAGATTATTGAATCTACTCTGAAAAATATATAGAAATGATGAATTGAGGGTAGATTATTATTGAATCTACATTTAGAAAGCAACTACTATTTTTAAATATTTTACATTGGATTGGATTTCTGTATATTGTATACAAATTTTGTATATTGTTATGAATTTGAGATTATATTTGTTAGGAAATATTGTACATATATTTCTACTCTTGTTCAAGGTATTGTACCTATACAGCTCATTTAACAATGTAATACAATTTGCTACTCCTTAAAAGATTTTTTCCAACTAATTAGGATATAAATGAATGCAAGTTAGTATTTAGTCCCTATTACAATTGAACATGTAGTCAGGTTAGGTATGTTTTTAAGGTCAAACAGAAATATATTTTAGATAGGTCATCTTCAAACACTTCAGCGATCTACAGAATATGGCATTTAAGATGTTTTAATAACATAGATTCTTTTGTTATCACAATGAGACATGCCTGCTACTGGCAGCACCAATCTACTTCAGAGAAGATGATGAACCTTGAAGAAACAGCACATGGAGTTTACTTTCTTTGTGGTAAAAGTTAGCCACTGGGCAAGAAAATGCCCTTGCCTCAACTGCTGACAGTATGCTATCAAAAGTAGACAAGCAGGACACAAAAAAAAAGACTGCCAAACCTTGACAAACAAGATAGGAAGGCCCTTCAGAATATTCTGCTTCATAGATAAGTCTGTTAGATATGCTAAGCCTGTATACTGAAGACGGATGCCCCAATGCTGCAGAGGAAACTTAGGTGACTGTCCAGGCAGCCATTTGTTTCTGTCATTTTTCACATTTTTTGGAAGTTACTTTTTTGCACTTCCTGCTGACTCAGTTAATATTATTTCCTTCTCAGATCTCTGAGGGAGTTGAAGATTAGATAGTTATAGTTATAATTTTCCTTGTTAACAAATCCAGAAAAGAAACTCACTACAGAGGTATAAAGTGTATAAGTTTGAAAGACATCAAAAGATAGTTTTTGTTTGGTAATACAAGTTAGGACAGAATATGAATTAGGTACAACATTTTGGACTCATCAAATGAGGATAAATAGTGGAGTATTTTCTCTGAATCTCTCAAATGTTAATGGACTGGACATTGTTAATGTAATTCTTGACTGTATATATTGTATATACTTATTGTACTTATTGTATATAGGTTTTCTTATATTAGTTGTAACCTTGTTTTATTATTTTAGATTTAAAAAAAGGGAAAATGTGGTGATATATTGCTGTGGGATGGTCTGTATGTCAAATTGCTCTGATTGGTCAATAAATAAAACACTAATTGGCCAGTGGCCAGGCAGGAGGTAGGTGGGACAAGGAGAGAGGAGAATTCTGGGAAGCGGAAGGCTGAGGCAGAGAGACACTGCCAGCTGCCGCCATGACAAGAAGAATGTGAAGACACCGGAAAGCCACCAGCCACGTGGCAAGGTATAGATTTATGGAAATGGATTAATTTAAGATATAAGAACACTTAGCAAGAAGCCTGCCACGGCCATACAGTTTATAAGCAATATAAGTCTCTGTGTTTACTTGGTTGGGTCTGAGCGGCCGTGGGACTGGCGGGTGACAAAGATTTGTCCTGACTGTGGGCAAGGCAGGAAAACTCTAGCTACATATATTGTGTACCCTAATAAACTTGCATGAGGATCAGAGGACAGAGCCAGCCACTAGATTAGACATAGAGGTCAGGAAATGGTGGCATACACCCTTAATCCCAGCATTTGAAATCTCATGCTTTTGATTGGGAAGCACACAAGAATATAATCCCAGGAAGTAATATGGCAGGACAAAGCAAGTTATATAAGTTGTGAGGAAACAGGAACTTCCTTTCTTTAGGCTGAGGATTCATAGAGGTAAGATCTAGTGACTGCCTGTTCTGCTTCTCTGGTTTTTCAGTTTTCACCCTGATATCTGACTTTGGGTTTTTTATTAAAAGATCATCTAAGATTCAAACAATACAAATTTAAGATTATTTTTGTTAGAACATACAGTACATATGTTTCTACTCTTGTTTAAGGTATTGTACCTATGAAGCTCATCTAACAATGTAATGTAAATTTCTAGTCCTTGAAAGTTATTATAACAAACTAGGATAATAAAGAAATGCAGGTTTGTAGTTAGTCGCCTATATTAATCAAACTTGTAGTCATGTTAAGTATATTTTCAAGGTCAAACAGAGATATGTTTTAGATAGACACATGGTCTTCAAGCACTTCAAAGGTCTATAGAATATGGCATTTTAAATGTTTTAATAACAGGTTTTTCATGACAGTGAGACATGTCTGCTCCTGGCAGCACCAATTTACTTCAAAAAGGATGATGGGCATTGAAGAGCCTACATATGGAGCTTGCTTTCTTTGTGGCAAAAGCTAGCCATTTGGGCAAGAAACTGTCCTTGCTTTGACTACTGACAGTATGCTGTCCAAATTGGACAAGCAGGACACAAAAGAAGGCATGTGCTGAACTTTGCCAAGACAAGATAATACAATTCTTCAAAATTCCTGCTGCACAGAAAAGTCTGCAAGATATTTAAGGCCCATGGGCTGAAAATGGATGACCCAATGTTAGAGAGGAACCTTGGGGTGACAGTCTAGGCAGCCAGATGTCTCCGTCATTTCTTAGTTTTGAAAGTTGCTTGCTCTGCACTTGCTGTTTACTCAGGTAATATTATATCCTTCTTGGGTCTCTGATGGGATAGAAGATTACATAATTATAGTTACAGTTTTCCTTAGTTATAATGGAAAGTAAATTAGGTACAAAATTTTGGACTCATCAAATAGGACTAATAATGGAATATTTTCTCTGACTTTGCCAAATTCAAATGGACTGGACATTGTAAATGTAATTCTTAGTTGATATTTTTTCCTATTGTATATAGTTTTACTATGTTAGAGTTAAAACCCCTCCCTTTTTATTTAGACAAAAAGGGGGAAGTGTTGCAAGATATTTGATTACACTGTGTAAAGATATGTCACTATTATTGGTTTACTAAAAAGCTAAACAGGCAAGAGTTATAGCTGGGACTTCAGGTCAGAGAGAATACTCTGGGAAATAAAAAACGGAGCTGCAAGTCGGACGCAAAGGAAGCAGTACAGGCAGTACAGAGATGAGATAACGAACCTTGTGGCAGAACATAGATTAATATAAATGGACTAATTTAAGTTTATAAGAGCTAGTTGAGACAATTCTAAGCTAATGGTCAAACTTTCAGAATTAATAAGAAGTCTCTGTGTCATTATTTAGAAGCTCGTTGGTGGGACAGAAAATGACTCATTGCATGCAACTTCCTCAGAGTCATTACAATCTACAGATTTTTCTTCAAAAAAAAAACAAAGATAAAGTATAAAATAAAAAATAAGAGAGTGTTAATACTATAAACACATGAAGCTGAACAGGCCATTTTCAAACAAGGACATACCAACAACATATTCTAAACCTAGGCAATAATTCAGAGGAAAGTGTTCTAAGGAGTTACCTGAGGAGAAATGATCATAATTTTGATTTTTGTAATGCCAAATTCTGAAGGCACTTGGTTGTGTTAGCTGCTAAGAAGAAACTTTCAGAAGGGGGAAAACTGTTACGCCTTGAAATGACTGTGAGGTCTTTCAATGATTTTGCTGTTTGTTTAAGGTAAGACCCTAGCAAAACGTTAAGAAACCAGCTGAAAACAGCCAAGACTATCCTATCCAATCCTGCTATTAAGTGACCTAAGATAATTTGCTTATTATACTTTTATTATAATTATGTATACCACACCACAGGTCCCTGTCTCCAAATGTAACATATGAAGACCATGGAATCTAGGTGATTATGCTCATAGGTGCCACTTCTGGATATGATGATATCTTTCCAAAATAAATAGAAATGTCTCCAATGACTACTGACAGCCCAATGTTTTACAGAAAAACAAATTACTTGAAAATTATCCCCAGTGTTCCCTTACTTGCTGTAAGTAATCTTTCTTTCTTCTTTTATCTAATGGTTCTGCTTACCAGCTATGCAAGGGGAAAAGGGTTAATCCCATTATGTTGTTATGAATAAATCATGAGATCTAAAAGGACCCAATCCATAGTCTGGGAAGTGATAAATGAGAGAAGATAGACAGAAAGAGTCTTTTTCATTGAGAATACTAATTGCTAATTACACTGATAGGATCCTCCTTTGTGTTTGTTTGAAATGAAGATATAAAAATCTCTGTTGTATTAACTGACGGAAAAAAGATACACAGACACAAGAAAGTCATAGAACTCAGGAAGAAATTAAAACCACAGATAAATAGAAATAAAAGAATTTGTAAATAAAGGGAAATATTTGTGGAGCCAAAAGAAAGAAGAGGAGTTCTTGTGTTATAGAAAGAGTTGGGGATACTTGCTGAAGAAAGATTATATCACAGTAGAAGGGCAAGGCAGATGCTGTTCCTGTACTCCAGCTATGGACACTGCTAATTCTGAGATGTGAAAACTCTGGTACTGAAGATATAACTGCAGAACAGAAAAAGCAAAAAGTACTTATGCCCTAACAAAGATTATGCAAACCTTCAGCTCTGATCTACATCCACCCTAACCTGTGTTGTTGAACTAAAATAACAAAAAATAAATATATTCCTCTCAAGCTAGTTCATGGTGGGAAGGAATCTAACGTATGGTAGGAAAAAGTAAAAAAGAAATCATCTTAGATTACCAGAAGACATATGATATCCAGTAGGTCTTCCCACAGTAGGTACAAACAAAATGGAAATAAAGAGAACTGGATTGGTATCTTCCTCCAGTAGTGTGGGACAGTAATAATAGTTCAGGTATCCAACCTGGGTTAGATCTCAAAAGAAACAAGAAAAATTCATTCCTGTGTTCTGTAGTAGAGTCAGTGTCATCTAAGCAATTTTTGAAATACTTCAAAAGAATAGAAATATTTACAACACATATAAACAATAGGTGCTAGAGAAGATCTAACTGCTGGTTAGCTTAATTTATATCTCCAGTTATGACCATGTATATTATAAATATGTATGAATTTCTATCCATCCAAGACTATATGAAATACAAAAAGTAGAAAATCCTTTCTTAAATATTTTATACTAGAGAATATCTAATTGTGTAAATTGAACAAAACAAGAACACCTAGACACGGTTATACATATTACATATGTAAATATAATTATAATTATGCATTTAGTCCTTCAGAATTTCAAATTTCATGCAATATATTTTTATCATATTTACTTTCTTCTTTTCCAGTTCATTCCAATTCCACTCAACTTCCTTATTCACCTACCTTTGTATTTTCTCTTTCTCTCTCTTTTATACCTATTGAAAGAAACTTAGGTTGCTCAAATGCTTTTGGGTATGGAACATACCAGAATTCAAACTCTCAAAGAAAACTGGCTCTCCCCTTCCAGTAGGTGTCAAATGAAAAATGCTCCTTAGGTAGAGCTGGGGCTTCATGCCCACCTCTCCTTTCCAGGCTAGAATATTTGTCTGCCTGAGTATGTAATGATCATGACATATTTTGAACGAAGTTGTATTAAGAAATTGGGAAGTGGTATGAAAGAAGTAGAATTCAAAAATTCTCATAGTTTTAAATATAAATTAAAATATAGAATTACAATGAAATTTAAAATAATAGCATTATCAATTTCTTCATGCTTTTGAGATAATTATAAATTTTAATTTAGAGCAATCATTGGCAAAGACAACTGCTTATGGAAAATAGTTCCTTGATACTCAATTCTTTCTATTACTCTGAGATAGTTTTTATTTCTCTAAAATTTTTATAAAACTGAATTTCCAAATCTGTTCATTAGTATTTATATAGTGGTGGCAATTTAATAGTAATTCTGTATCATTGTAGCAATATATCTAGATGCATAGACAATTTTTCATATGCACAGAGATATTTGGAATTGCATTTACCTAATAGCTATTAAAGTTATTCTTGGAGTATAGGATTGAATTTTGGGTGACTTGCAAATTGGCCTCTGGATCATTTCCTACATTTCATAATGATATAGGGAGAGGATTAATCCTCTGCACAAATATAATAAATTCATTAAACAAAACAAACATGGAACTGGAGAGATGGCTCAGCAGTTCAGAGTACTGACTGTTCATGTAGAGGATCTAGGTTCAGTTCTCAGTACCCACATAGTTTCTCACAAACACTTATGACACCATTTTCAGGGGCTCCAACACTTTTATCTGACCTCTGTTGGCACTAGGATTCTCATGATACACACACACACACACACACACACACACACACTCACTCATGCATATTAAATAAAATTTAAATTAAACAAATGTAAAAAATATATAATCAGGGTGTAACCCAAAACATCAACATATCTTCATATTTTTCCCATGGTACTGAAAATTCTTCTAGAAGAAATGGAATTTCATTAGTCTAATCAGGCTTGTGCTTCAGTAGGTTACTGGGCTCTTTATAAGCTCGCACCAGATGATAATCCTGTGTGCATGTATCTACATCTGGTTTCTAAACTAGTTCTTGTCAACCACAATCACACATCTCACAGGAAATACAACCCTCATACCCACTTGAATGTATCTAGGGATTCACATTATATTCAGAGGCCTATGATCCACATGTCAAGTTGGATATATAGTATCAATAAAAGAAAAATAGTAACTTATAAAAGAGCAAGTGGCAGCCAACTACTTCTCTGAGGATGGTAAGGTGACCAAACACAGCCATTGAGCCATTCTTTGTTCTAACAATTACATTTTGTGAGAGTAAAGATGAGTCTGACTCCATGTCTTTGACACTGCAAAGTTGCTCTCTGCCACCAAAATTATCTATTTTTCCATGACATTTTCAAACTTCCAAGGTGACAGTGACTTTGTCACTTTCCTTGGGAAATGAGTCTATCATCTAATGCTGCTGGCAAGATGTCACTGAGTAGAGTCTAACTGTTACCATTATTTTCATCCCATTACTACCAGTTGCCCCCACTGGGCTTTTCTAAATACTATAATTTTACTCTCATCTGTTTTTATTTCTTTCAAATATTCACAGGCTATCATTATTTCCCCCTGTATTTGTCCCTAAGCACTTTTAATCTTTCCTCCTAAGTAAGCCTCTCCATCATTTTCCCCCTTCTGAAGACACAGTAAGAGTATAAGGGTTCCCTTCATTTTTCTTCATTGTACTGGGAAAATATGGTCCATTTATAAATGCTTCTCGGGAGATAAATCACCTAGACCCAGAGAAACTGGAAGGTTTTGACAACGCATTATTTGCTCTGCTGCTGATGTTTGAATTTGGGTGCTGGTCTCATGAAATTAACCCAATGGTTCATTTGACTCAGCTTTTCTTACACAATTCCTATTGGCTGGCTTTGTCGATGCTCACCACAGTAGTTCTCTGATCCGAATAAGTTGCAGCGATGTCAGAAGCATCCTTGTGAATAGCGCCAAGAAATGCATGAGATGTGTCACTAATGAGAAGTGAAAGTTTATTTGGCAGTACTGAGTTGTTTCAATTATCCAACTGTTTACCAGACAGCCCTGGACAACAGTTATCTAAAAAGCATACTCTTTGCATCTGGGAGACATCTATGATCTCTCTTCTCAGTTGGAAAGCTTTGATACATGCTATGGATGCTGATAAGCTAATGCTTTTCATGCTCTCTGAGCTAGAAGAGATCATTACTGCTCAACTCACCAATTCAAATTAGATTCTGGGGCTAGCTGCATGTGTTATCAAGATGGTACATAACTCCCCTGTGGCGATGAACTGGAGAGCATCCATCTGTAAATGAACATCTCGTCCACCTCCCTATTTTTTACAGTTGGGTTAAAGGAGTGATCAGGTATAGGCACCATGATTTCCCCGAGTTAACTCACAACCCACAGTGTAGCAGAGGTCCTTAAAAAAGGCTAAACTTCAAAGATCAAACCAAATCTGCTTAAGAAGATAGCACAGCTTTCCAAAATATAATGAAATGGAATCCTATTAAGAAAACAATCAATGCATTTTCCCCCTTTTTCAGCCAGTCTTGAACATCCCTTACTATTCTTGAGGACAATGCAATCCTTTGCTGTGTGTTCTTAATAATTGTCTGATTTTTATTTTTGTTCCTGCCCTTGTTCTAGTTCGCTCATGTCATTTACTTTGTTTGATTTCCATTTATTTCCCTATAGTTGTGCCTCACAAGAGTTTAAGCAACCGTCTGTCTTGTTACCATTTTCCCACTGTCAATCCTAGGTTCATCAATTAGTTTTGTATGCATAACTCTCCAATCTCCACTTTATCTCCAAGCTTCAGGTAAATACATCTGATGATGTTTCTACATCTGATGACTCGATGGAAATAATATGAGATACTCAAAGACATCCTAATTATATATTAATTCTAAGCAAATTAGGCACCCTTCTATAACTTATCTATGGTTGTATAATGGTTCCATATTTCTGGTGTAGTATATTCTAAAACTCAGCATCATTTCTGAATGTTTCTTCTATTTTTTCTTCTTTTTCTTCTGTAGGGCCCTGGTCTCCTCCCACATTGAGTAAAGCCATTGCCTGATTGCTGACCTTGACCAGATGTCCTCCCTGTGCAGATTCCCTGCTGGTTTCCTTCTTCCTGAATGCTCACTGGAGGTTCTTTGTTTGTGTATCCTGCATTTGGTGTAAACAGCTTAGATGCAAGAATGTAGAACATTGGGTATCGAACTTCTGCCCTCCGGGGATCCTCCATTGTGCTGTAAGCCTGTTTTTAAGGTTTCATCCCTCTTTCAATAAATGGCATTCAGCATTCAGCTGTGGCAAATGACTCGCTGTCTCTTGTCTCTTATTTTTTAATCCATAGCCCCTGCTCAGACATGATGAACGGGTAGTGGTAGCGCGGGCATTGCCGCAACATTCTTCCTTTCCCTAAGCAAATATGTTGCGCAGTAATATTGACTTCCAAAGGAACAATCTTGAATACATTTCCAAAAAAAATCTTTTAAGATTTTCAGTAGAGGGTGCTGAAGAGATGGTTCAGAAGTTAAGAGTGCTTACTGCTCATACAGAGGACCTGGATTCAGTTTGTAGCACACAATTAGTCAGCTCACAGCTGTCTGTTAAGTCCAGTTCCAGATCTGTTTCCCTTTTGCCTCTTCCAGCACTTGTATACATATGGTACAGGCCCACACACATAAATACAAACAATAAGTAAATCTTTATAAAAAATATTTCTGGTTTCAAATGTGTTATATTATTATGAACCTAAAATATATTTAACTTAAGGTACTATTAAAATATAATTATGTCATTTCTCCCTGCCTTACCACAAACTCCTCCCATATCCCCTTCCTCTCAAATTCATAACTTCTTTCATTTAGTATCATAATGTAGGTTGTAGGACAGATTACATAGTATTTCCCAAACTTACACAGAATGAATCCCCATTTAAGAGTAGCAAATGATTTTTAGAACATATGGCGTGATGATAAGATATATCTGCCTAAAATATTCACCTCATAAAATGCAGTAACAGTGAAGATTCTTTATGGGATTTCTATTCTGAAATGTAACCTTCCCAGCTGTTGTGATAGCAGGCTTATTTGCTTTCCTCTTTGCACAGACACAAATACGCCAGGGTGTACCCACTAGTGTGTTTTCTTCATCTGGGAATTCAACACTCTGTTCATACAATCTACAAATGCATAGGTGAGTTGTTCAACAAGATTCAAAGTGATTTCATGATTTTCCAAATGTTCTAGCTAATTGGAAATTGAATAAAATAGCCTTCACAATAAAAGTTTTGTATTTAATAATTGCAATAACAAATAATGCCCTGAATGAAGAAATATTTGAAGAAACTCATTTGAATCAGAACTTAAAAAAAAAAAAAAAAAAAACCAAAAACCTCAGTTCAACTTTGTACCAGATGTTCTGTTAGGTTTGAGCTAGAGGATAATCAGACCTGGTCTCCCTGCCATCTTCAGATAACAGGCACCCCACTGGGAATATGCCTATGACAGACTCCCTGTGGCCTTTGGACTGCAGGAAATGCTAAACCCCAAAACTGCAGCTGCTCACAATCTTCAGTTTCCTCTAGATTCCCTGGTGCTATTTGAAGAAATAAACAGTGTTCTGTGCATTTGCAAGACAATCTTCCTGAGTGTCCTTACTGAAGAAGAACAACAGTGGCCTAGAAAGTAAGAAACCTAAGACATCAGTCTGCTAAAGTGCATTCCTAGCCCATCCAAGGAATGTATCTAAACTGTCTTTCCTGAAACACACCCCCACACTTCCACAGAATGTATAAGAATAGACCCTATTACCAGGCAGTGGTGGCGCATGCCTTTAATCCCAGCACTGGGGAGGCAGAGGAAGGCAGGTCTCTGTGAGTGGGAGGCCAGCCTGGGCAACAGAGTAAATTCCAGGAAAGGTGCAAAGCTACACAGAGAAACCCTGTCTTGAAAAACCAAAAAAAAAAAAAAAAAAAAAAAAAAAAGAATAGACCTTATTTCTGCCATGTGGCCATCTGGCTTCTGAATCTCTTCAGAGACTCCCTTCCAGCACCAGAGACAACATGACAGAAAGTAAGAGACAGAGTAGTTGTTAATCTCAAAGATGCGAGGAGAAAGACCACCAACCCAAATTACGATGGCCAAATTAATTAAAGCAAGCAATTACGTAAAAGCAAGCTTTTTTATTTGTGTACATAGGCTGCCTCCCCCTAAGGCAGAGTTCAAGAGATCAGCATTGGATGTGAAGAAGATAAGGCTTTCCTAGCTCAAGGGTAGGGGTTTCCAAATAGAGGATTTGGTGGGCAAATATGCACAGTTACAGAAGCAGAACATAACAAGGTGGTTATAACAAGTGGTCATAATAAACTTTGAAACAAAGGCAGGAGTGGAAGATGGCCATAACAACCTCCTAAAACAAAGGCATGGTTGCAAGGTGATCATAATAGCTTTCTGGAAAAAAAAAAAGATATGATTGCTATTTCCTGGAAGAGGCAGTACAGGACCATTTGCCGTTAAGGTTTCAAGTAGGGAATAGTCCATTCTTTGAGAAACAAAGATTTAATCATGAACAGGATTGAATCTAGTTTGTCTTTATTACAAGATACCTTTCAAGCCCAAGATGAAGGCAGGCTGATTTATCGAGAGTGTTCAACCATAAATAGAAGATCAGCATCACACCCCCTCCTCACAAGGTTCTGAGAACATCATGCAAGAGGCGGCTGTAGGATGGTAAGAGTCTTTGGTGGTGAAGGACTACAAGGAAACAATGTTTTCAAGACACAACCAGGCAATTATACCTATGAACACATAGCTATTTAGACAGCATACACAGGACTTGTAGGAGCTCAAGCCATACAAAATCCCAGCATGAGAGCTGAGGCAGGCACAAAGTCCCACATCTAACTGAGTATCTACTGACAATTGATAGCTGCTGGAGGAAGGAAAGTCAAAAGTTAGCTTTCTTAACAATGCAGTCAACTATAGTACAGTAGTTGAACAGCACAAACTTGACTTGATGTGGGGGAGGAACTAAACTCAATACTGGGTAGATGAGGAGGCAAAGATGTAGAGGGTGGGCCTGGGAAGAGCTAGGGGAAGAGTGATACATCACATGAACTTATCAAAGAATTAATAAAAAAAATATTGTGCTTTAAAAGAATACAAAAATTATACCTTAAAGAGAATATGTAAGTTAAACACTTCCATATGTGCAAATCCTGCACCGGTCAGTGGCACCTCCACTACCATCCATTCCTTACAATCCTTAGAAGATTATAGCAATGTTTCCTAGTATGAACTCCTATGGCTTTTTATAAACTTTTCAATATCAGATTCCAGGAAGCCAAAACCAATTTATCTAGTTGCCATGCAATAGGAAGCCCACACACTACTCTATGTGAGTAATTTTTCAGATAACACATTTCATTCCAACCTTATGAGTTGGTGATTGAACACATAAAAGGATAAGTCACTACTTATAGTAAAGCCAATATGGAATTTAATCCCCCCCTCTCTCTCCCTTCCCTCTTTCTTCCCTCTCCCTTCACTTTCCTTCTCCCTCTTTCTCACTCTCACTCTCACTCTGTTTTTCAACCATTACCTAATAACATCATAAGCTGGTTAAATACAAATCTCTAGAGGCAAGAAGTATTTTTCAAGTTTCCTAGGAGATAAGATATTCAACCAAGGCTGGCAACCACTGCCTGAAAAGGAATATATCACTGACTTTCTTGGCATAAAAATGCTAATTATACACCAGGCTCCCAATTATATGAGATTACCAGATGACTGATTCTTACACCCAGTCAGGTTAAATAGCCAAATGATTTCCAGACCCAGTGTACTTCACAAGTGTACACTGATTTAGATGCTGACAGAATTTGAGAATTAATCATTACATGACAATCACAATATTGTTGTGTTCTTGGTTCTGTAAGTATTTCATTTCATATTAAGAAATCTTGGACAATAAGAAGCTTTCGAAATTTTAAAGTAACATGAAGAGAAATGTAAGGCCATTTCATTTCTTTTCCAGCTTACTTGAAATGTTGACATTATTGAAAAAAAAAAAACACCAAAACAAAAAAATACCACAGATAATAAAAGTGCCCCCATTATAAAGGAATTTATCACATCAAAGTTAATGATTTTTTTTCCGCCAGTAACAATGCCACTCTTTGGTTGCCAAGTTAACTCAATTTCAATTTAACTGAACCACTCTATCATCCCATCAGAGTCAAAGACAGAGATGAATTAAGGTGATTCACAGGCTGAGCATACTATGTGCCCTGGATACGAATTGATCATCAGTTCTTACTTTCTCCTTCTCCCTGCCTCCTTCCCTGCTTTCTCTCCCCTCTTTTTTTCCCTCTCTTTCTCAATTCCTCTTTCTTTTGAGTTATACTTTTTTATTGCAACAAAGTATTTTCCAATTGATCTTATTTCATTTCTATGAAGTTTATTTTTTATATATGATGAAAGGAAGAGGAGGTGGTTCAATGGTACCTTGACAGAATTCTCTTGTATCTTGGGATCATCCCACTCTGAGCCTTCTCATGGAAACCACTACTGTTTTATAAATGCTACTATGAGCCTCTTTAAACCTTTGTGGCATTAAAAAACTTTCAGATCAGCAAGATCAGTTTCTTATCATATATTTATAACAGAGTAAAACAAAGACTCAAGACTCTTAAGAAGCTCAACTTGACATTAATTGAAACATGAATCCAGTAACCATTCCCTGACAAGGTAGATATCAAGTCACCCTCCTGGCCAGAAGGATGTAAAGTTAGAGAAGATATGGTCCTCATTCATGTTACCAACAATGTTGGTACTTCCCTAAGCCTGACAGAATTCATTCTGTGAATGCCAAAGACTAGCTGTTGTAAAAGTATTCACTACCTATTATACAATAAGACTGAGATACAAGGTCACTTTTTAAACTTCTGAGGGAGAAAATGCACTACGTTACATCTACTACTGGATGGTAAGAATAATGTAATTATATCATAGCTACCTTTTCTATTGCTGTAATAAAATACCCTGACAACAGCAACTTAAGGAAAGTAGACTTTATTTTGGCTTGCATTTCAAGGGTATAGTCTATCATCTTAGGAGAGCCAAGGCAGCAAGAAACTGAAGCAGCTAGTCACACTGCTTCTGCAGTCAGAAAGAAGAAAGTGGTGAGTGCTGGTGCTCACTTTGTAGATGAATTTCTAAACAGTATTATTAAAAAAAGAACACAGAGCCAAATATAGGGGTTAAAACCTGAGAGAAATCAGAGGAATAGGAACAGCCACAGCTAACCTTACCTCACCAACTCTACAGCTTCCAAATGCAAGCAGCTTCCTGTCTACCCACGCCTGTATGCCTTGCTATTCTACCATCTGATTTACTCTCTCTGTCCAGCTACATTACTTCCTCTTCCTGCCCAGCTTCTTGTCTGTCTGTACAGACCTCCAGACTTCCATGGTTAACTAGTGTTGGAATTTAAGGCATGTGTCTCTACACCTGGCTCTCTTTCCAGTGTGACCTTGAACTCATAGAGATCTAGACAGATGCTGCCTGCTGTGGGATAATGCTTTTGTACACCGGTTTAATAAAATGCTGATTGGCCAGTAGCCAGGAAGGAAGTATAGGTGGGATAGGCAAACAAGGAGAATTCTGGGAAGAGAAAGGCAGAGTCAGGAGATACCAGCCCACCATACAGGGAGCAGAATGTAATAGCACACAGGTAAAGCCATGGAAAACATGGTGACATATAGATTAACAGAAATGGGCTGAGTTTAAGTGTAAAAGCTAGTCAGTATTAAGCCTGAGCTAATGACCAAGCAGGTTTAATTAATATAAGCCTCTGTGTGTTTATTTGGGTCTGAGTGGCTGTGGACCGGGTGGGACACAGGAAAACTTTCCGGCTACACACATTTATTCCAGTTTTTTGAAGGCAAGATAGCCCATCAGGTTCTGTTTTATAAGGGCTTTGATAAATCATCTAGCCTCATGGTTTAATCACCCTTCAATGGCCTCATCACAAAAGATTGTAACAATAAGGACAAGGTTTTAATCTACAAATTTTGTGAGACCTAACTATTCAATCTCCAAGAAATCCTATTATTGTTTTTTATATGTTCTTTCTGAATGATTATTTATTCAGTCATTTATTTGAACTAATATACAATGTAATGGTTTCATTATGGCATTTTTAAACACATATGTCATTTAACTTTGTTCCTATTCTTTACTAGCTCTCTTGAAAAGCATGAAAAGGGAATCCTCCACATAGTTCACAACAAAACTTCAGATAACTTTGTTGTCTCCCTCAAGAGTCTGATATCTCATCCTGCCTCTGATTTTGACTCAGCTCTGCTTATTTTATTCTCTACATTTTTTTTCTTTCTTGACTCCACTTCATTGTCTCTTCTAGTTCTTACCATGTATGTGGATATTTTTTTCCAAAGAAGTTGATTAATGTTCAATTTCCTCTGGTTTTCTTTGAGCTTCCAACCGGGAACCTTTTATTTTCCTCTTTTCTATTTAATACTATGTTTTTCAATATACCTGGGCTTCTGATCTTGTTTCCTGAAAATTCTGGGAACTGACAATAGTAAAGAAAAGAGTTCGGGGTATGTTCTACTTTGAATACTAAATGCTTAGAACAGAACTTCCCAAACCCAGTCTCCAGAGCACTTAAAGAAAAACTACTGAAATCTTTTAATTCAAAATCACTGGCCCTGCTGACTCCTAATCTTCAGGATGTGTTGGGGAATGTGCATGTTAATAAATGACCAGGATGATTTTTAAATATATTGAGACTCCTTGTTAAACATGTAAGAAAATGGGAGATGAATGAGCATTGGAATTTCTAAGAAAAGTTGGGTTTTTGAGTCAACCCCTGAAGAATGGGTAGGCTTTAGATCAGTGGGGCATTAAGAAGTGATATAAAAGGCAGATGAGGAACTGCATGGTACATAGGAATGTGGTGTAGAGATAAACCACATGTCTTGTGGAGAGTAAGACAGTGCTTGTGTGCTTGCACTGATGAGACAGAAACAGAGAAACAGAGTGTGAGTTATAGAGAACTTCAAGAATTCTTGATGGTTTTCTGTGTCCAGTGTCTTTCAGACAGGAAACATTGACCTTCAATTTTACTGCTCTAACAGGTAACGAATTATTCTGTTTGCAGTCTCCTTTTCATCACTTGTTAATCTCCAAATGTCTGTTCATACTTTCTCATAAATAATGAATGACTAAGATGTTAGCTTATTTAAAACTGTCAGTATTTTCACATTATAGGATCTAGGATATGCTTATACATGGGTGGGCCATTAGGTTGACACTATGTTGGACTCTGTGAATGAGTGGACTGCTTAGGACAGTGGTTTCTTCTATCTGCAACAATGTCTACCACTATAAGGATATTTTAGTGGTATAATGTCTTCTAAGAGTTAAAGCCATATGATACAATGTTTAAGAAGATGCATGGCCTTGGTATCTTTTAGACCAGAAATATCTTTACTCCCCTGTAGTGTGATGTTAAATAGACCTCATTTCTCTAATCCCTGTTTCCTCCTTTTTTGACTATCACAATACTATACCATATGGCATATAATTATACCATAGAGAATATGGAGATTAAGTGAGAAATTATGTACAAAGTGTTACAGTGTTTGACACCTGGTATCTACTCAATAAGCAATAGTTATTGCCCTTAGCCTATTGTCTAGATGTTAACTGATTAATATTAATGCAGCTAACAGGATGTTAGGTATCTTATGTAGCATATATTTGAGTGGGTTTATGTAGTGAGAAATGATACAATGGTCTCCAGAATCATTTATTTGACTTCAAACCCTTCTAGATGTTTCTAATATCACCTGACTTTAAGACATTCAACTTCTTTAGTTCTGTTTTTTTTTTTTTTTCCAGTTCTATATGGGGGTAACAATAGTACGATATAAGGTTGATGAAAGATCCAAGTAACTCATCTTGCATTTAAAGTGACATCTACCTAATTACATATAAACAAAAGTTTATATCATACATAAATTTATATTAAAGTCCTGATGAGCAAGTATCCAAGTGTAAACTTAAAATTAACTCTATAAAATCAAATGGGCACACGACAGGGATGTATCAACTCATTAATGGTGAGATCAGAAAGTTGGGGTATTTGATCCTATGATGATAGGAGGATAATTTGTCAAAAACAGAAGTATTGTAGGATGGTGGGGTGCCTTGGTAGATAAAGATGCTCACTGCCAAGATTGACAGCCTGAATCCAATTCACATGTTCTAGATGGGAAAAGGAGGGAACTGACCACCTTAAGTTGTCCTCTGACCTCTGCACCCACATAATGTGAGGCATGTGCACATATGTGCACACACACATATTATATATATGTATATTTTATTTGTATTCATATATATATTGTTATTTATATATAAATAACAAATAACAAATAAATGTAAGTTTAAAAAAAACACTCCAAATTAGCCACCTTAAATTGTGAACCACAATCAATCTTTTCCTTAAATTGATTTCTATCAGGTGTTCACCACAGCAATGAAAAAAATAGTTGTAATTCTTGTTAATTTATGAATGAAATAGGTACCATATTTATAAAGTTTGTAGAAGTCTAGACTCTGGCTGGATAGGAACATCACCTGGCTTATTATGCAATATTATAGAGTTTATTCCTCACTTGAAGCTTCAATTACTTCAGTCATGAAGGAAGGAATACAATAAGATTATATAATTAGTAAATACTCAAAACAAAGTACCTCATACACAGTGACACAAAATAAATACCAGTCAGCATCATTATTGTTTCAACACAATATTAGAAATTATTTAACTGGGTGTCTTAGCTAGAGTTTCTATTTCTCCAATGAAACACCATGACTGAAAAGCAAGTTAGAGAAGAAAATGTTTATTGACTTACATTTCCATATCACTGTTCATCATCGAAGGAAGTCAGTACAGGAACTCAAAAGGGCAACAACCTGGAGATAGGAGCTGATAAAGGGGCCCATAGATGTGTGCTTCTTACTGACTTGCTCCCCATGGCTTCCTCAACCATGCTTTCTTATAGCACCCAAGACTACCAGCCAGCAATGGTGGCATAACCCACAATGGGCTAGGTGCTTCTACATCAATCATTAGTTAATAAAATGACCTATAGGCTTGCCCACAGCCTGATCTTATAGAGGCATTCTTTTTAAATTGAGCTTCTCTCCTCTCAGATGACTTTATCTTGTGTCAAGTTGACACAAAACTATTCAGGACACTGTCAAAGAAAAGACTTGTCTGATACCCAAAGCCTTACAGATGTACAAAAAAGATCTGACAAATGGAAGATACTCAATTATGTAATGAAAGATGGATGGATCAATGCTAAACTCACCATGTTGGCAAATGAAGCAGTCTATCTTCCTTTGTCTATATATGACAACTTTCCAATGTAGACAGGGTTTGATAGTGAGAACATCACTATGGCTGTTTTCATTTCTCTATCCTTGTATTCACATAGGTTGCCATAGTTAGAGTAACTATGGACTTGGCATCTTATGACTTGCAAAACATTATTCAAAATTGAATTCCAAACAAATTACTGCACTAAGGCTTAATTATAAGAAATAGAGATACTGAGTGAAATTGCTCTCTGAATGTTGTTTACTTCTGAGCCCATTGTTTGTTTATAACCTTCTTATCCTTCTTGCAATTATCAGCAGAAACCAGATTCCCTCAAACAAATCATTTTTGCTGTGAATCCACAGAAGCTTGTATCTGAAGAGCTTATGCTGCTCTAAATGGCGGTGTGTTTTGTTATAAATGCTTCCTAGACAGTCAAGAAACATCTTTTTTCCACGTCATTCTTCTGCCTCCCAAGTTTTTCTAAAGCATAATACTATCAGCTACAACATTTAGGCTGAGTGGCTTGGGTGAAAGGAGCAGTGCTTTTGAGTCAAAACGCATTGGAACTTGATTTTCAGAAAAGATAACTCACATTTTTGCCATTTAGGTTTTTCTTATAACATCTATACAAAGTGCCTGAATCTGGTTTTCTTATCTGCATGCTATATTGGAAAAAAGACAGTGTTTATTTGTAGAACTAGCACCTATCTGATACTCTTTCTCATTGCTACTAGGAGATCTCAAAACTTCCGATATTGAATCATAATATTGATTTTGTGATCATTGATTTTTTTTATTGTTTCAGTAGGCAGGAAAAGTCTAAAGTATCAAAGAATCACTTATCTTTGTTCCATCAGTTCTTAAAGACATATACAGAATACACTAGTTGTTCCCTACCCTATGCATTTTTATTCCTGCCCACTCTCTAAACCATCCTATCTGTCATCTAGGAACAATTTGCACTGTGTTTCCTAAGAACAGTCAGGGCTTACCCACCTTCAGGGTGGCCTTAGGTTGCCACCCTGTGTGTTTACACACAGCCGACTCAGAAGCTAGCTAATCTAAACTTGTTCGGTTGTAGTTGATTTTTCCATCACTCATTCTTTATAGCCCTTTCTCTTTCTACTGATTTTTTCCTTCCATTGTTGCTCAGTGTGGTCACTTCTCTCTGGCATCTCTACCCTGCACATTGTTCTGACATCCTCTTCTCTGATGAGGAATGAACTCCCCTCTTCACTTCCCTCTTTCAAGTCCCTCCTTCTTCCTCAGTTACTTCAATCATTTCCCCCCCGCCCCTTTTTTTTTTATTCTGGGCTCTCATTTGCCAGGCTCTTTATCCTTGAGGGCAACATTCACTCCTAGAACAGTGTTTTACACTTGATACAATTTTTCCTGGTACCCTAGCATTTTCTGGAGTAGAGATGTTGAGGTTAAATAAATACATCAATGTGTGCTTGCTCTTTGTTGTTGGGAGAGAGGTGGTGTGCATAAATCAAACCAGACATTTCTGTCATGACAACTTTAGCAGCAACATTCTGTCCTTGAAGTGTTTATTCTTATCTAAACCTGCCCTGGCATTTATGAGCTCATATTTAAATATTGCAAGGCTTGTCTTCTACTTTATTTGAAAATAGTAAAGTGGTGGGTGATTTTATCTTTTTATTTCTAGGCAAGGGTAGAACAGGTGGTACCTACTGTGGTCTAGACAGGTGTATTACTGGAAGATGTCTTCTATTTTTATGACCTGTGGCTTGAATCTCTCATACATTGCTAATGGGATAGAGTCACAAGTTTTCCTGTAGTTTCTGATGTGTAGTGATTTTCAAACCATTTTTCAGGGTTTAAACTATCCCTGCAACAAGACTCCTTGGATGCCTACTTCATTGAGCTTAACATTGTTTTCCTTCCTTTCATTTTCTTCCTCCCTTTCCTCTTTTTCCTGTTCCTCCTCCACTTCTTCCTTCTTCTTCCTCTCTCTTTAATTTCTTTCTTTCTTTCTTTCTTTCTTTCTTTCTTTCTTTCTTTCTTTCTTTCTTTCTTTCTTTCTCTTATCCTTTCTGAACTTCCATAGGTCAAGCATCTCTCATAGATTTTAGTTTGCTTTTAAGACAATAACAACTGTGACTTTCTGTAGATGTAACCAACCATCTTATTAAATAAGAAACACAGAACCAATGTAAAAGAGAAAGCCAAGAAGTCAGAGCTCAGAGCTAAAATCTTACCCTTCCTCCTGCGGTGCTCCTAACTCTCCGAAAGAGACCTACTTCCTGTGTGTATATCTTTAAATAGTGTTTCTGTTCTGCCTTCTCATTGGTTGTAAACCCAAACACATGACTGCCTCGTCACTGCCTGTAAGTACAGCCCTCCAGGTCTTAAAGGCATATGTCTCCAATGCTGGCTGTATCCCTGAACACACAGGGATCTATGGGATTAAAGGCGTGCGCCGCTGCCGCCACGCTCTTTCTATGGCTCTAATAGCTCTGCCCGCCCACATTTCAGTACAAATATAATACCACCATAGCTGTGTGTCATTTTCCTAGGAATTTTGCATTAAAAAAGAGAATAATCACATGTGGCTAGGTAAGCTTCATAATTAACTTTCCAATGTCATTTCCCATAATGTCCTTAGAAATGGAAAATACTAGAAATTTCTGTGCTTGGGCGTAGTTCAGACCCTCACCATGAGACCGGAGCTGAAAAGGGACAGATCCATGCTTTCTCTCCCTGATCTGGAGGACTAATAACTTCTATCTTTGGTTTCTTGGACCCAGATTAGCCAGAGTCCTGTATGGTTTGTTTTAATGGATTAGAATTATGACAGATTGGAAGAGCAAGGTTCCCTTGAGAGGGAGACATAAGAAAATTGACCTTTAATCTATTGCTGGGTTTGTTCCATTCTTGAGAAAAAGAATACTAATTTAAATAAAATAAGCATTTCACAAATACCTCTGTCTAACTTAGGCTTGGAGTGTGAGTGTCTGACTCCCTTGGTTGAGTACAGGCTATGTGAATGATGAACGAAATTATGCTAACTTTTTTCATTTTTTTTCTTTATTCCAAGACAGAATCTTGTACAACCTAAGTTGGTCTCTTCCTCAATATGTACCAGAGGATGAGCATGACTTCTGATCCTCCTGCCTCTGTATGAAAGTGTTGTGATTATTGGCATGAACCACCATGCATGTTTTTTGTATTTTTTTTTGTAGTGATAGACTGAACCCAGGGCTTCCTGCATGCTAGGCAATCACTCTACCACCTGAGCTATGTCCCCAGTCCCCAACAACTTATTTTAATTCAAGGCACATGTTCTCTGTCCCTTGAACACTACCCTTAGACACAGCAATACATAGATGCTGTGCATAGAAGCATCAGTAAGAGAGGAAATGAATGAATGCACCAAAAATGGCAACAGATGCTGGGCAAGGTGGCTTCATCTTTATTACCAGCACTAAGAAGGCAGCATCAGACAGAATTCTGTGACTACAAGACCAAGTTTAGTCTATATAGTAAGTTCCAGGACAGCCAGGGCTAAACAGTGAGACCCTGTCTAAAGCAGGTAGAGTCAGAGGAACAATAACAATAAAAAGTATATAATCCAAAGAATCTTTAGAGGTAAAGAGAAAACTGAAGAACAATTCCGTTAAAAGACCTTCATAACTGGACACCAAAGCAGTTTCAAAGGTGAACAACCTGCAAATCAACCCAGGGCCACTGCTTAGAAGATATCAATGCTTGTTTGAATAATTGTTGCTAGTGTGCCTGACAGATAGAATATCAAATGCACAGAAAAGGGCAATTTTGTTGTTGTTATTATCATGTGAGGCACAGAGAAATGCCACTAACTATCTTGCTGATCAGTTGTAAATGTAACATATGCATTTACAACTGCATCATTCCCAAGTTAAGAGATGATGACTGCAATATGTACAAAATACAACCGCAGCTATAAAGTCCGTTTTCTTATTCTGTGGAATCTATTTCCAATACCCAAGAAGTTTATTTTAGCTCTTTCTTTCAACTTCCTTATAGCACAAGCACCACATTCTGACTGAAGTAAATCCCCAACCATGACTGTTGCCCTGACATCCTACCATAATCAGGTGTGCCTCTACCTTGATATTCTAACATGCCACACTTTCATGTGTGGTTGGAGTGAGAAGTACCTATTTTAAATATATTCTTATGTTTTATTTGTTTCTACTAAAAGAAATATTGGTACCCATTTCTGGAAACAGACTCAAACCATCTCTGTTTGTGACATGTATTTATGTTCTTCTTTGATTCACTACTCTTAGAATCAAAGCCAGCAGAGGTGTGGTCCCAGGCCTTAAGCCTTTGATGCCTTGCCCAAGACCCCACAGACACACATTTTGTTTCTTTCCAATTGGGCTGGAACTCACTGGACTGTTATCTAGTTGCAAGGGGTCCAGGAGACACAATAGAATCTCTAAAGTACATGAGGTATAACAAGAAAATTCACTTCTTTGATTTGAGGAAAGATCCACCCAACAAGCAACACAAAAGTATGGTGGGAATATTGAAAAGAAACAAGAAGCATGTTGCAGGAAAAATGCAAAAGAAAATGTAAA